>NC_132902.1:14205575-14323075 GCF_030463535.1 Salminus brasiliensis | reverse complement strand
ATTTGTAGACACAGACATTTGTACTGTATGTGGAAAACACCAATCAGCCATAACATTAAAACCAACCAACTAATATTGAGTAGGTCCACCAAAACAGCTCTGACCTGTTGAGGCATGGACTGCACAAGACCTCTTAACGTGTCCTGAATTCCAGTATCCAGCACCAAGACGTTAGCAGCAGATCCTTTAAGCCCTAAAAGTGGTGAGCTTGGGGCCTTAGCCAAGGCCTCACCCTCGACCCCGTTGTTGGTTCACCGATTGTCCTTTCTTGGAGGCACTTTTCTTCTGGTAGGAACTGACCACTGCATACCAGGAACAGCTCTCACAATTGCCTAGTGTTTTGGAGATGTTCTGACCCAGTCGTCCAGCCATCACAATTTGGCCCTTGTCAAAGTTGCTCAGATCCTCGGGCTCACAGCCCAATTTTCCTGCTTCCAGCACATCACCTTCAAGAACTGACTGTTCACTGGCTGCCTAATACAGCATGTAGATCCCAATTCTGTGCCATCTAGCAGTAGTTTTAATGTTATGGCTGATTGGTGTACTACTACGACCACATTACCAACATGGAAGTCATTCGATTAGGTAATGCTGACCAATTACATGTCATGATTAGCCAAAGTTTTGCGATTTGCTGGCTACGTCCTCCGGATGAAGAACCAGCAGACCCCAAAGTTGGCCTTGAAATAGGCAAAAGTTTTTAGGACACTGGAAGTTGCTAGGGTCAACGCAGAGACTGAAAGTGCTGGAGAACACTTGTTGCCTGATATGCTAGTTTGCAGGGGAGGATCCAAGGGTGTGTTTATGCCTGTCAGCTTTGGTTCGATTAAAACCAACACTGGTGTGATTGGTCAGTTAGTGCAGTTTGTTTAAGGCTGCCTGAGCAGGTGGGTCTCAGTCCGTTTCTAAATGAGCTCTGGTACACGGGCACGGGTCACTCTTACCCGCAAAATCTAGTATCAACCTTGCTCCAATGACGTCATGCCGTCCACATCTGCCCGCTTCATCACAGGTGAGACCTGTGCCTCTCTGTGCAGACCTGCTCACGTTTCTGTACTTTAGTTCAATGGGGCTGTGTCCCAAACCACACACTACCACACTACTACACAGTGTTTCACATCTAGCCACCATTAGAACTGCTTTCATTAGTGTAGGTGCCCCAGTAAAGTAAAGACGTGTGTGACTTGGGATGCAGCCACCGTTTCTAACTGAACAAATTAGCATATGTACATCATCAAAGTCGTGGTTTAATACTAACGATATTAGAATGACAGGATTTAATAGAACCAGTGGTTAGATTTGAGGTTTTTTACTGCTAGTTATTGCGTGGATCACTCAGGACCTGTGGACACAGCCACGTCATACAGGCATAAGAAGTCATTATTTTCTTGCTTGGTCCGGACTTATAGAACATAGCTACAAGTATAAAGACACCCTAAGTCTAAGAAGCTCTATAACATATCATCACTGTCATTTTTGCCGTTTTTTTTGCATAATGTATATCTGGCAGCAGGTTTTTTACATCTACCAGAATTTCCTGATGAATGGACCAATAGCAATGTTCCAAAATTACCTAGAATAAAATTATTCTACATTGACTTCCATTAAAAGTTTTTTTTTCCTTCTACTGTAAAACTGCCTTTTGCAAGGGTTTTTGTGAGTCATACAATGATGATATACTACTTGCCTTAATGTCTGGTATTTTTCCCCCTATTTTTGGTCCTAAATCTGAATTTTCTGCTTTTGTTGATGGTTGCATAACTCGGTTATCCATGGCTCACTCACCTGCATGTTTGACCCCCTCTATTTTCCTATGAATACTTCATAGCCAGTTCCAACCTGTTTATACAAACACTATATGCCCCTGAAATGGGCCATTGAATAACGCTTGTCTGTATCATTGGTGCATCAAGGCCACATGTGGGTAGACCTGGTAATTATTAATAAGGATATTTTCCATTTTATTTGCACTTTGTAATTTGTTTTAAAATTGTTTATCGTACTTTGAACCGTGCGTAACTCAAGAGTGTGCCAGTTCCAGACAATAACAAAACTCCATGCAGTCAGGTAATCTGTTTCAAAGGTCAGTCCAGTAGGACAAATACTCAGTGGTCAAAGAGTTCATGTAGGCCCTGAAAATGCACCTAAAACAGATCAGCACTACAGCATAACACCACTTCCACGGCAGAATGAACACATGGATTCCTGACCTATTGATTACTGCTGCACATGAAGAGTCCTGATAGCTTTCCTAAAACACATCATTTCCAATAATGTCCATCATTATGTCTACACAGCTACTGTCAGACAAATCTTAGAAAGAGCATCTTTACAGAAGAAAGAAAAAACATTGTAAAGCTTTCTATTCCTTCATAAAAAAGAAATTTCAAATGATTTTAGATGCCTTCTTTTATTTTTTATAAAAGGTCCCACTGCCACAGGTGTATAAAAGCAAGCACCTAGCCATGCAGTCTGCCTTTACACACATGAGTGAAAGAATGAGTCACCCCAAAGAGCTCACTGAATTCCAGTGTGGTACTATATGTAACAGGAAGCCCACATTGCAAGTTATTCCACCATCAACTCAAGTTATTGTTAGTGTTATTATAAAGTGGAAGCGTTTAGGAACCACAGCAACTCTGGCAGACCACAAACAGACAAGCTACAGTGCAGGAACGTCAAGTGCCGAGCTCAACACATAAAAGTCTCCAACACTGCTGACTTAATAAATGCAGTTTAAACTGCAAAGAGGGTCCAACTCTGTATTAATGCCTATGGATTTAGAATGGGATGTCATAAACCCCTTAACACAGCACGGCATATTACACACTGAGACATATTGTGCAGTAACTACAGGATTTCTGTACAAACTGGAGCTATTCTCTGGTAATAGAAGTTTGTTACAGCTCCTGTAAGCGTAATGTGTAGTTGTCCCAATACTTCTGTCAATATAGTGTGTGTGTGTGTGTATATTTATAAAACATAATTAGGACACACATTAAAATATACACATATTCCCAAACAGAACTAGGTCTCTCTCTCTCTCTCTCTCTCTCTTCTGCATGGCCTAATAATAAACCTGTTGATTTGGGTCAAGGCGTCTCACAAATCTCACAAATATTTGACACTTAACCATTGAAGTGTAGCACTATTATTGTCATTTTACTGAATGTTCAGCCATTTAACCCCTTACACAGCATATATACCAAAGAATAGCCTCACCAGCTTGTACAGAAGCCCCAGCAGTAATGCACCTTAGTGTGTAAGAAGGAACTGCACAAAGTAATATGAGGAACTCCTGCATGACAAATCAGGGCCTGAGTGAAGACTTCACCAAGTATTCTGAGAGACACAATGGGCGTCCAGTTTATAGGTGTGTGACTGTGTCTAGACCCCTAAAATATATAACTGTGTTCAACTGTGTGTGTGTGTGTCTGTGTGACATCATCTCTTTGTTCAGCTGGAGACGCGCTGGGCCACCCCGCCTTTATTTACACTTCTGTGCATAGAGCTCTTCCTCTAGGATCCCTCTTTACCTTCCCTTCTCTCTCTTATCTCTCCCTCACTCTGGAGGCCTCTCCATCACTCACTCCTTCACTCTCTTTCTATACATCTCTCTCTCTCTCTCTCTCTCTCTCTCTGCCTTGCCTCTCATTTACTCTCTCTCGAGCTATCTAGTCACATCACTCTTCCACCACACAACCACCTCAACAGTGTGTGTATGTGTGTGTGTGTGTGTGTGTGTGTGTAGAGAGAGACAAACAGACAGTGAGAAGAAAAAGATAAGTGAAAGAAAGAGCGAGAGAGAAAAGGAATGGAAAGTATGTGCGGCAGAAAGGCAAAATAGAGTGAAGTAGAGAGAGAGAGAGAGAGAGAGATGGAAAGAGTGAAAGAGATGCGTAGTGAGATAAAAAGCAAGAAAGAATTGGAGAAAGACAAAATAAATAAAGAGAGAGAGAGAGAGAGAGAGAGAGAGAGAGCATTGTAAGAGCCATTGTGAAGAGCAAGACAAATAAAGAGCGGTAGAGAGAAAGAAGCAGAATGACAAAAAGAGTGATAGAGAACTAGAGAGAGAGAAATGAAAAGAGAGAGAGAGAGAGGGAGAGATTCTTGTATCTTTCTCAGGGTCGTAGCCGTTTGTTTTGGTTATCTGATGTTGAAGGGCCATGGTGTAGAGGTTATCATCTCTCTCTCTCTCTCTCTCTCTCTCTCTCTCTCTCTCTCTTTCTGTCTGTCTGTGCTAGGTTCTGACCCATCATGCAGTTCACCTGCAGATTCGGATCCTTATCATCATCTTTGTGATAAATAGAGCATGTTTTACGCTCACTCTTTTCTATTACACACACACACTCTCTCTCTACTGCCACTGCTGCACACTCTGAAGGAAAAGGCACACATTCTGTCAGTTCCTCTTCAGCTTTGGGGACTTTGGAGAGGAGAGAAGCACACACACACACACACACACTGAAAATCATCTCGCAGATCCCTCAGGTGTCAGAGAAAAGCCCTGTGCTGGGCAGAGTTAGACGACACGCCGGGGTTGTGGTGGAATCGATTTTTCACACGAGGATTATGAGCTGCTATAGTTTCTCACAGAAAGACTTTGGGCTTTCTGAAGACTTCTTAACAAAGGAGGCGACATGTCGCAAACCCTTCCGATGAGGAACACTTTCTGACAGCGGGTTACCTTATTGCTCACAGCGCTACCTGCTAATGTCTTTGATGTTCCTTTATAGAATACATAAGTGCGCTATACAGCCCAAACTTTCTAGACGCCTGCTCATCCAACACTTCTTCTGAAACCAAAGGTATGAACAAAGCGTTGGCCATCTTGTGCTGCAGTAGATCTTGGAACATTGCTGTGAGAGTCTGATTGCATTCAGACATAAGCCCATTAGTTTTTGAAGTTTATACCCCTCTACATGAATCTTGGCAATGGCCATAGTGATCATTTACACTAATGTCCAGCTGCTTATGAGCTCAGAGTGCCTATGCTAACCCCTGTCCACCGCTGCAAGCACCTATAGTGAGCATTGAGCAATGAAAGGAAGTTGCCTGGTTCGATTAATCACATGGACACCATTCACCTGGAGAACCCACATGGCACCATGTGATGCTGGTGATTTCTGGCTGAGGAATGGTTTGAGGAGCATGACGAAGAGCTCAAGGCTTCTAAATTATCCAGATCGTCGTTTAGCACCAGTTTGAGATGACGGGATGGTGCTTTACATGGCAACCATGTGCGAGCCTTTGCCCTCAAATCACTGGTAGTGTTGTGTGATTGGGGTCCCTCAGTAGCAAGCATGTGGGAACTGGAAATGACCAAATTGGGAAGAAAAAAATTGGACTAAAGAAACAAAATGAACTTTTGAAAAGAAAACTTTTTCTGTTGTTACTTAAAAAACTTAAACTTTACTTAAAAAAAATTAAACAATCGCCATCTGTTTTCTCCCCGCTTACTCCCGCATCCTCACTCACCTCCTTTCTACAAACACACTGATGCACAGCGGCACCCACGGACACCCATATCCACAAATTACACTGGCCATCAATAATTTTGCCTCTATGGGTCAAAGGTCAGAGGTCAGAAATGGCACTGTGATAAAACTGCTGCTTTGCTTAGAGGTGAAATGACACACAGGCACTCACTCACAGTAAATACATCAAACACATTCCTCAAATCCACTTTTGGTGAGGAAGATGAGCTGCCATAAGTCAAATCCCTCATCTATCTGTGACTGCCAGTGAAGATAGGCTCAGATTATGAATACTAACATTAGGCCAGGCCTCATATATTGTATATTTATGAAAATAACCAAATCTCTTTTTTTGGTACTAATTTTCATGATTGCTCTCATTGCTGTTCTTTTAACAAATGGGTAGCCGGGATGCTATGCTAACTGGCAATACCGGCTTGGTATCCAGCCACTGCTTTCATATTCCTGTTGTCATTGGCTACTAATCTGGACACTGTTATCTGTGCACATGGATACAAGTATGGTACATTGCTAAATATGAATATTAAGCTTGATTTGATTCATTCGTACAGATCATATTATGGTCCTACAGAATCGCAAGATACATAAGCAGGTCAATTTGAAATTACATAACTCAACAAGGAAGGAGTTGGGCCAATAATCAAATCAACTTGATTGATCACTAAGCCCAGATGCAGTCGATCAACCAAGACATGTTCTGTATCTGATGTGCGCTTTTTTTTTTTGTCAATGAGAGATGCTAGGCTAATGTTGCTAACAAACACTGGCAATTTAATTTCTTCTCTCACCCCACTCAAAACAGCCAGATCTTCCTTTGTTTGGCGCAGACAAACCAATGTGGCTTGGAGCAGCACGGTATTTACTTACTTTAGACTGTAAACACCAATGTAAACAACTTTGCAGAGCTCTATCATGGAGGCGTTGTTTTGAGGAACCATTCCAGTTTTAGCTTGAATGCTTAAATAAGGTCTATACATACCATTTTACCAAAAAGTATTTTTTTAAACTGGTCTACATAAATTATTATAAATATTTAAAGCAGATGAAATTAAGAATTTGGTCGTATGTATACTGAAATTAAGTTGGTGACTATCTAAGTCCTTTATTTGTTAGCAACATTAGCCTGGCATGTAAACTAAAGAAACACACATCAGATTCCAAACATGTTTTTGCTCATCGACTGCATCTGGGGTCAGTAATCAATCATGTTCATTGAATTTCTCGCCAAACTGTTCCTTTAAGGTAAATGTGTGCTGACTTAAGCACACGGTTTGTACAGTGCTAACTGACACATAATATAAGTCCAAATGTTTGTGGACACCCCTGAATAAATGTATTCAGCTACTTAATATCATAACTTTAATATCATTGAATTCAGAAGAAACTGAATGAGAATGAATGAGCAGGTGTCCCAATACTTTTGTCTATATAGTGTATCAAGGCGTAGTCAACATATTTTGGCTAGATTGTAGTTGTAAACTTGACGACCTGGATTCACATCATGCTAATTAAAGAATATTTGTAGTATTTACCACTTTATGGCCTCTGCACTGGTTCTTGATGCATTTTTAATTCAGGTTTCAGCCTTTTTCTCTATTGATTAATATTTATCGTTAACGCCTTTCTCCTTAGTGACCTCAAATGTCAAATGATTCCATGTATAATTCCATACAGACAATGACAATGTCACTTTCTCTTATCATCCGTCTCTAACTGTGTGTGCCTCCTAACTGAGCAGAGACTTACCCTCTGACCCCTGATGCCTTGGGCATATTTGGGCCAATGATTAGCCGTGATGATGAATCCATTCCCTTTTAAGAAGCAATCATACAGACGCGACCCTGCGGCCATATTTTGGCCAGTGTACTAACATATGGGCTCAATGGTCCTGTTAATTGTGATCAGTGGTCCCATCCTCCATGAGCAATCGCCTCCACAATGCCCTGCCTAGCCATGACCTTTTGACCCATCTCAGGCCACACAGTGGAAGGTTTGGTAAGCAGATTTGGAGACACCACTGACCAGTGCTGACAAGGAGTGACCGCTGGCCATTGCCCAGGCTGCAAAGATGTTTGCTTGACAAATAAGGCCGCCCTGGTCACTGTGTTACAGCTAATCCATTCCCTGCAGCATTCAGAACATAGAGGCCTCCTACATGAAGCTGTGATGGCGGAATGAATGTAAATCACTCTTAAAGGAGCACATCAGAATTTTTTTACATAATCTTTACTGACCACATTTGTAGTGTGTGGACAGTTATCACAGACAATAGTTTTAGAAGTCAGTGGGCAGGTGCTGAAACTAGTACTTTAGCAATGCCAAAGTATTCTATTAAGACTTATGAAGATATACTTCCTATATTTTATACTGTGCTTTATTTAAACATGTATAAGAAGAAATGTAATGAGGTTAAATATTTAAATAATAAGGTTAAATATGTTCACAAACAAATGATGTGTTAAATATATGTAGCATATGTAATTATTATGTAATATATATATATATATATATATATATATATATATATATATATATATATATATATATATATATATATGAGGTTCACTTTAATATTCAAATCCAAAACATACAGAATACATAGTTTTTTACATGCCAGTTTGTTGAATTTGAATTAAATCAAGTATTTGTTTTTTCATTCATTCATTCATTTTCAAGTATCATTTATTTATGTTTGTTATTGTCTCTTTAAGACCTAAAGCAACAATATGAATGGGTGCGGCTTACCTGGGGCTGAAAAGGTCAGATATTTGTGAAGTTACATCACAAAAACAATGACTTCATAAATTCTGTTTCCATATATGGACGAGTAATCATTCACTGTGACCCTGAAACCTCAAACATGTTTCCATACTATCATCAAGTATATTCATTTTAAAAATTTGTCATTTTCCCGCTTCAGACATAAACCCCTTATTAAATTTTGGAACTATTCTCACGGTAAAATGTGAGAATAGCACATCTGGGTGGTACATCTTAGTCTTAAGTCAATTTGAAATATTTTCTTTACATTAATAGTAACAATTTCAACAAAAAACAAGGTTTTCCCTATGCATTTTTGCATGACAGGGTGCTTGGTTTGAGCTTGATTGACCCTGTCTAACATAAAAAAGGCAACAAATAAACAATGTAAAAAGAGAAACAAACAAACACTAAAACACCACAGACTCCAAAGGCTCAAGTGATGTTACTTCCTCTTTGTGATGTGATTAAGAGTGAGTATATTATTTATAGGCAAAACAAGTTATGCGAGACGAGGGTTATGAGGGATGCAATCAAATAATTGTTATTTTGAACAAATATATCTTATGTAAACAGAGACTCACATATATTTTTCTGAATAAAAAAAACTTTATTTGTTCATATTTCAGATGGAAATGTCTAAAATAGATAATATTCCTATACATTCAAGATTCGAGAGTTTATTGTCATATGCACAGCAGAAACAAGCAGTGAATTTAATGAAACCTTACTTTGCAGTTCCTCCATTTGCCATTATATTTATATATATCACAAAAAACAACAAAAAAACAAACATATATATATATATATATATATATATATATATATATATATATATATATTTTTTTTTTTTTTTGTGCTTAACCTCTTAAAAAGAGTATGGACTGCCGGTGGGCCGAGAGTGTTATTACATACTTCTATTATCAAAGAACAGCCCCACCAGCTTGTGCAGAGGTCCCTGTAGTTACTGAGTAATACACCTTAGTGTGTAATAAGCCTCGGAGTGTTAAGGGGTTCATGTATCTCATCAAAGGACTTGAGTCCTGTTCCATGATATGAGCCCTTTAATCAGACATTTCTGCTTTTCAAAGAAGCCGTAATGCAAGATTTCGTGTGATTGCATAATGTCGGTTGTGTTATCATGTAACCTTGATCGGATGTTGGTTAAGCGTGGGTGGGAAACGACACCGTGAAATGAATATTACTGATAAACAGTGTTAACATGAAACCCTGATAGTGTGTATGAAGTGGGGGTGTTTATTTGGTTATTCTGTCACCTTAACTGTACTTTTTCCCGCTGCTTCTTCCCTGAAATGCGTGCCTGTGTGTGTGTTTGTGCGTGAGAGAGCGCACAGAAGCAGCGGCCTGCCAAACACCTGCCTCTGACTTCAACACAGGAGAGCTGTTCCTGTTGCTCTCCCCCTAAAGCCCCCTTCCCCTTTCTAACCATCTTCCTTCCAAACTCAAAGCTCAAATCTTTACAAGCGGGGTGATAATCCTGTCTTTTATGGCTGCTAAGAAAGCAAACTTGCCTGCCTTTGGGGTGCTAAGACCCCTAAAAGTGGTCTGGTGCAGTAAGTTAAGGAAAGCTGATGGTTCTCCAAGCACAAAGCTACTGTTTCATTGGCTGGAGCTGGGTAGTCCCGTCAGTCCAGCAAATGTAGGCCTGTATAAATGCTTAGGAGTCACTGTTGTCACTGGAGATAACACATGCATGTTTTAATATAGCACAGTGCTTTATTGTAGCTAAATAAAGAGACATAATTAGTATCACCAGCATTTTTTTTATCTTAACTAATTCAATTACATCATTACAACATGTAAATACAGAGTTCATATGAACTTTGAAAATCATAAAATTTTCCTAAAGTTAAAACCAGAGAGAGCCACTGAGGCTTCATGCTCCAACCATGTATCATATATTTAATAAGCTCCCCAGACAGCAAAATAGTTACTTAGACTCTAACAGATGGCAAGGAACAAGTGGTCTACCAGCAGTGGCAAAAATCCCAGTCTACAGGAAACTCTCGTCAGAACTGTTTCCAAAAGTCAAAACTACTTGTGAATGAAAATTGCTTCACTTCCAGGCAAGAACTGCTTCTACAAGTCAACGCAGCTCCATCACAACCAGCGCCTGAAAGAACACCCCGCAGGGAACTGCATACCATGAACATGGAGCAGAGTGGTACGCAAGAGGCCTTCGCTCACCTCTGCTCAAGAATGACAAAAATGACAAGGGTTTCCTATAGACTGGGATTTTTGCCACTACTGGTCAAGTCAAGTCAAGTCAAGTCAAGTGGGTTTTATTGTCATTTCAACTACATACAGAGTACACAGTGAAACGAAACAACGTTCCTCCAGGACCATGGTGCAACATAGACAGTGCATACAAGACACAAGTGCAACACAAACAAACAAGTGCGGACAGACAACACAACACAGTACAGACCAGAGAAAAATATACAGGTAGACCTGTATGACCGTACGCTTCGATATATCTGCAGGTTCAGCTACTTCCTTCACACTACGGTCTTTGGCACGGCCAAATGCAATCACTGCTTTTGCCAATAATTAACTTTTAATTAATAGTTGCACTGCACTGTACCACCTCTTCTCAACCTTTGAATTCGTCACACCCCATAGGTATTTATTGCTCCATCATCCTCCTGCAATGCCATCTGCAGGTGCCTGGAGTCTATACCATCTAAAACACACAACATTTTTTTTAGTTTATATACAGTTAATGGTTCGGAAACAACAGGAACAACCCCTGTGGACTGATAAAGGGTATATATAATATATAGTAGGGCATCAAGCCCCATAAAAATTCACTGTAGAGCAGTGGAATTGTGTTTTCTGAAATGATGAAACTTCTTTCAATACTTTTGGCCTAAGTTTGGAGTTGCAGATAAGGTGAGGTGACCTCACTAACTCTTCACCTTTGCACTAAATGCAATCAAATCCTCACAGCAGTGCTCCAAAATGTAATATAAAATCTTCTCTGGAGACTGGAGACAGTTACTCCAAAAAAAAGCAGTATAAACTCTTTTTAATAGCTTTGATTTCAGACGAAACAATGAATCAGCAAGTGTCCAAATACTTTTGCCTTGCAGTGTAATTGATAATTGCTGACATATTAAGTCAGGGCAGTTGATTCATCACCTTCAGACTAATGCACGGCTAAACATGGAGCAAAAGCTGTGATGTGTAGAGGGTGGGAGTGGAGAGAAGTCACTGAGTGTCTTGTCTCCGGGTTGCTGTTTTCACATGTGGCTCCATATTGATGTCCGGCTTGCTTATCAGGCGCGACCAGGTCAGTTTCATCCGAGCGGCTCTAAATGAAGCCTTTCATACACACTGCTCAAACACAAACATTCTGCATTCAAGGTCAAATTGTTTTCCATGAAAAGCTGATAAAAAATGTGTTCATCACTAAGTAAACTTTAGGCAGTATTTGCTTATACCAAAGAAGGGGGAGGGGGTCCGTTTTAGGGGAAGGGGCAGGGATGGATGGCGTTTTCTTTGGGAAATGAAATGAATTGTGGGAAGGAGTTTAGGCATTTTAATGACACGTCCGTCTACCCCCCTACACACCCTCCTCTTGTTCTCTCTCTCTCTCTCTCTCTCTCTCTCTCTTTCTCAGATGGAGTGATATCCCGCGTTTATTAACCTGCTTGGTAGATGATTTCATAGCTGCTCAAGGTCTTGCAAGCGGTGGAAAATTCCCAGAATTCCCCAAATGTTTGTGGTCACTCGCAGGATGACCTCAGCGACACGCGAAGGCCTGGCGGACGTTTACGAGTCTGACTCAAAGCAGCACTTCATAACAAACACGCACTAATTCAGGAGACCCACTGACTCATCATAATTTGTGGGTTAAAATTCATATTGTTTTGCCAGATGTTTAGGAGGCTTCCTCGAATATTGCTTTATGATGTTTACAGAAAATAGATGATTAGGTTGAGTTTTCCTGGAAATGCATATTTATCATCCTTTTTCAAAGCTGACTCAACCATAAGTAACATGGAATCACAGCAGCCGCAGTATAAATATGTGCACATTACAAGGACCTCCGGCCTACAGAGATTCTACACATGCTTCTCCATGCATATGACCTGTCCTGTGTGCAGAGGGAGCAGCACATGTCTACCAGTGTTCAACAATCTCTATTACAATCAGTCTGAGACAATCCTACAAAGCTTAGAACCTCACAGGTCATGTATAGCACTGTTGTCATGTGTGTCAATTTTTGACATTGTGTCAGTGTTTAATGATGAATGGACCAATAGAAATGCTTGAAAATGTCTTAGAATAGAATATTTTTACATTGACTTCCATTGAAAGTCAACAAGGTTTTTGCTTCTCCTGTAAAGTTGCCATTTTGGAGTTGTCTGTAAAGTTAAAGATGCCATTTTTTGTGTGTTTTTTTTCTATAATTAAAAGATTATATATTATTTATTGTAAGAAAATAATAATAATATGTCAACTTTGTATTAGTGTGATGTTTGTAAGTCTAGTAAAACATTTGAAATAAATGAATCTGGGCCTTGTATGTTTATGCTTGCTCAAATCTTCTTGATTTCTACACTACTTGGTTCCTCATGCCTCCTTAAAGCCCCCAGCTATTGCGTTTTCTTCAAGTGTACTAGCAGCCAGTTGATCTGCACTCATTTAGATCATAATACTATATGGACAAAAGTATTGGGACACCTGTTCATTCAACTCAAGGGTATTAAAAGAGTTTTTAATTCCCTTGTTGGAGGAACGGTCTCTACTGTCCAGGGAATCCCATACTAATGGCAGGGCTTCTTTGCACAGACTAGCTGTGTTTCTGCATTTGCACATCTGTGTCAACAATGGGTGCAACGTAAAGTAGCTGACGGCATTCATTAGAACGGGTGTCCACAACCATGCCCAGATATATAGCTTTAACTAGAAAAATGGTAACACTTTATTTTAAATGTGGATGCTTCACCGATTATCAGTTGATGTTTAACTAAGATTGAATATATAATATTATTATTAAAAAGCAACTGAATTATAAATGAATGCATAGACTCTATTTAATCTAACCCTCAACTTATCCTTATAATAATTTGATATGTAGATGTACTTTTGTGTTTTTCCTTGTATATGCATGTTCTCAGGTACCTTGAAACACACACACACCATAATGTGCCAAATGGAAGCCACAGAGTAAGATATCATACCTGTGGTGTGTGTGTGTGTGTGTGTGTGCATGCTTGTGTGTGTGAGCGGGTGAGTATTTATAGCACACGAGTTGAAAGCTCCAGTGTGAGATAATGTGGCTCTGGAGAATTTGTCACTACTCCAGTACCGCCTCTCTAGCATGCAATGGGCTGCCTGCTGGTGCTTTGTGGACTTCAAATGTCTACCCAACATGTGTGTGTGTCTTTGTGTTTGAGTGTGTGTGTGTGTGTGTGTGTGAGTGTGTGTGTGTGTTAGTGTGTCTGTTTGTGCATACACTGATTAATCCATAGAAATGAAGAAAACAGACAGTTTCCTATAACATTACTTCACTCAATTTACATTGCACAACCCGTCGTGCTCTCAGCACAAGAGTACGCTGAGTCATCTTACACACGTCGCACGTTCCTGGCCTGCAGTGTACAGTACGTCCATTCTCGTCCACCAGAGCAGCAGCTTGATTTCACAACACCACTATGGCATCATCAGAACTGAACCTCATTAACAAAATGTGCCATTTCAGAAGATATAAAGCAGATTTTTAAGGAAGCCGTGTTGTGGTAAGTTTTGATGAGTTATGATTTAATAAAAAGAGTCTTTATGAGTGAATTTTTGGATTTTTTTACACATTTTACACATACATTCACTGCATACACTTAGCTCCGCCCATTTATGTTGATGTTATAAGGAGTGTTTCTCTCCTGCTTTTGAAATGATACAAGGCAGCTAATCAGGACAGTTATCATTTATATATTAGTCTGAAATGCATGCACTCAGCAGGCTACTGCTGATACTTTTGCCGAAGCTTTAAGAAGTGTTTTCGGCCTGCTTTTGGAGTGATGCTAAATTAGGGAAGAAACAGTTGATACATTTTTTTTTTAACATCCATTTGTTCATCCTACAACAGTTGAGCTTCTCCCATTTCTGTTGAAGTAAGAAGACGAGCATTAGCATGATACATGGCGCAATCCGGTGCAGCCAGTCCGGCATCAGTCATAGGCATAGTAACAGAAACATGGTTCATTGTAAAAGAGGCTGAAAAAGAATCTATGTAAACACAAATCACACATTTCTGATGCACAGAGCCACACAAAACTCCTATGTGGATATCAGAGAACAAGGAAAATACAAGTTAAGTATAAACAGAGTGTGAACGGCAGCTGGTGTTTTCTAATGACGGTGTGTTTTTGGTGACTCAGGCGGTAGTGCTGCTTTTCACTGATTCCAATGCATATCTTCTATTCATTCAGCGCATAACTAACTTGCTGCTCTTAACCAGCGTATCTGCATTGCAAAGCCTTTCTAGGGGGCTGATCGAGAGGAGAGGGGGTGAATGAGGATGAGTGCGGGAGAGAGGGGTGGGGGTGAAGGAGGGAGGGATGGATGAACATTGAAAAACATTTTTCAGATGTTAACACAGATTGTATTTTCACACTCTGCCTAAACAGACAGGAACAAGGAGTCTTTCAGAGGAAAATGCACAGCACGCACACACACACACACTCATACACACACACACATACACAAACAACACACACAACATAAGGAGCAGGGTACACTGTGTTTTTGAAAATAAAGCTTGTGGTGGGAAAAAAATTGTCGTAATAAAAGACAAGCCACAGCAAACAGAGCTGATTAATCTCCTCTCTCTCTCAAACACACACACACACACACATTTCTCTCTCTCTCTCCCTCTCTCTTTCCCCCTCCCTCTCTCTTTCTCCCCCCACTTCAATACCTGATGATGTCATGGCTCTTTGTGAGGATACAGGAACTCTTCAGATAGACTGCCAGTCATGACCCCTTCCATTCAGGCCGGCCTTTTTTCCCCCTTCCCTCTCATTTCTTTCATTCTTTTTCCATCTCGCTTTCTCTCGCGCTTCCTCATATCTAAAGTGTTTTGTTGGTCGATCAGGCAACCAGCCTACGCTACCTTTCTCTGCTTTGGCGGTGGGTATGTAAAGCACAAAGCTGTCAGTTTTTGTTTTACATTTAAAATCACAAACCTCTGTCACCCTACAAACTGTTCTCAGGCCTGCTTTCCAAAGAGAACTTCGAACATAGACCCAAATAGACAAAATCACTCCTAAAAAAAATTTAAAAAGCTGGGACTGTTTTGAAGTCAGCTTCTCAATACGAGATTATTAAAACATGTAAAACCTCAGTTTTACTCTTTGGTCCTTAATGATATGTAAATTTTGTAGTTCCAGCACTTTTTTTCCATGCTGCTTTTGCACGAATGCAAAAATCTGGCAAACAAATGTTGTGAAAATCAGACTGCAGTCTGGAGTTGCTGAGCTGCTGTCGCCTGGGTTTAACTCCTTAGACTCCTTAAACTCTGAAGCGGCTGTCTGGAAATCTGATATATGTCAATGTATAATTCAAAAACGTCACATATGTATATTAGAACATTTGGAATTCCCTATTACAAAAATAACATTTTGTCACTGTCACATAAAACAAACAAACAAAATGGTCCATTCATCAGGAAATAGTATCCAAAACTGAAAAAGAGCAAAAAAAACAAAACATATATGGTTTTGTGTGAAAGCAACTATATCTATATATATATATTATATTAAAATGTACGAAATATATGTCAACTTACTTGTTTACTACATAAAATATGGACATATATGTCTACCTGTATAATCTATATAGTCTGTCTGATGTCCAATATATGACCCCTACATACACATACATTCAATCAATATGTACAAATGTTTTAAAATATGTCCAAGCCATTATGATGTCATTTTGGAGCATTTCTATTGGTCCATTCATCATGAATTGATGTCCAAAACTGAAAAAAAGCAAAAACGGAGATATAAGGTTTTGTGTGAAAGCAACAATGTATTTGACATGTATTGAAATGTATGTGTCATATGCAGTAGCTTCTTTATAATATGTACATAGTTACATTATACATATTTTAAACTCTGAATTATGTACAGTAGTTAGATTAGACTGAAATAGATCAGAAATCTAAATTCTGAAAGCGTCTGTGCTTAGTCTTCTTAAAATACTGACACTCTGAATGTGAAACTAACCTATTTAGAATGCTTGTGAATGGCTCGCAGGTTCAGTGTGAGGCTTGATTGAAGTTTGATGTTCAGGCTAATGACACTGCAGCTTTTGAAGCCTGTAGTATGATTCTGCTTATTCGTTTGTGTTCCTCTTTAGAGAGATAAGAGAATAAATGGTAATGAAAGAATGAATGGGGGAATCACACAATGATGATGCATATGTGCAGTACCCCCTGTAGAGCTACACATACAGTACATGTCTAATTATACCTGCCAAACAGCCATTCACCCACTGCTGTTCCTCTCTCTCCTCTCTCTCCCTCTTCTCTCTCTCTCTTCCCATGGTGAGTGATTACAGCGTTCTTATATAGCTAATTGGCCTTGCTGCTTATTAGCAATACTATTATGTGTCCGCTGCTATTCTTGCACAATAAGGAGCGTGTATGTGTGTGTGTGTATGTGTAAGTGAAAGCTTTGAGTGCTATCCATAATTCAGAAGACATTGTAACACCAGTGATTTTGTGGCCTTCAGTGCCCTTTTATCCTCCTCTACACAGCTCAATCCTTTCTTCTTTTTTCCCTTATGTGTCCCTCATCAATCAATCAATTCTATATGGGTTATCATTCCTCATTAATTTCCATATGTTTTCACGTTTCCCCTATTCATTAACACATGATGAAATGCAAGTTTGGAAGATCTACATTACAGTATTGTACTAATGCAGATTATATATTTTTTCTAATATAACTATAGTCAGTGTATCAGCCTTATTTGACCTTTTGACCCTTGAATAGATCAGCCAAGACATGTTTGGTGTCTGAAGTTTGCTTCTTCAGTTTTGCACTGGAGCAGCATTATAAAACGGCACTGATGCATTGGGTCATTTGAAGTGGACTTGCTCATGTGGTTTCTGACACAGACACAATGACATTAGCCCCTTTCAGCCATGCACGGTAACCCAGAACTGGAAAAGGATCTGGATCAATTGTACTGGACATCACCCAGACATTATCCAGCCAGCCCCCAAGTACAAAGTCCAGGTAATGTATGATGCGTCTGATACAGAAAGTCTCTGGCTGTACAATACAAGGTGTGAAAAAGTAACTCCGGATAATGTCTGGATCTGCTTCTCTAGATATTTTCCAATGTTCAAATGTGGTAATGGCTATGTATTAGTGTTCTCTACAAATGTACATACTTGCTATTTTAATGAAACCAATGAAAACCACATAAACAAAGTGTGTTGGGATTTATACATGTGGTTTTTGAATAAGCTAAAGGCATTACTGCATTATCTTGTTGCAGTTTACAAAAGCAAGATTTAGATACCAAACATGTCTCGACTGGTTGACTGTATTTGATGGTATTTGGGGGGAAACTGTAAATTTGATTGGCCCCTAAACAGTTTTAAGAGCATTTATCGCATTAAAAATGGCCCCACTAACACACAACCCCCCCGTGATCTTTTATCTGAAGGCTTAAGGTGGATATACCACCCCAAGCAGGTCTGACCCAGTTCAGAACAGCATATTTCCACCTTAAAGGTGATGAGGTCAGGTGAGCAGAGAACACAGAGGCTTTACCTTTGTCCCAGAAAGGCATTACAACGAGGAATTACAAAGTTCACATTCTTTTTAAAGTTCTGAATTGGAGCCATGACCACAGTGGGTCTGAAATGGAGACTTCGGCCTTCATGAGCATGTTCCTGTTGAATAAACAACAAAATAAACATGTTTGTTTTACGTGCTGTAAAACAGAGCTCACTATATATTACACAACATCTCTGAGATCAGAGATTGTAATCTGCATTCTGAGATGCTTCTTTCTCAAAAGGCCAGAAAGACAAGTGTTCAATAAAGATGTTTTCAATCAGTGGATGGAAAGAAAGAAAGTAGTAATAATAGTAGTACTTGTACAAATAGAAGTAGTAGCAATAGTACTAGTAGAATAAATAGTAGTAGTAGAACTAAAAGTAGTAATAGCAATAGTACTAGTAGAATAAACAATAGTAGTAGTAGTAGTAGTAGTAGTAGTATAAATACTAATATAAGTAGTGGTAATAATAGTAGTAAGTAGTAAGTAAGTAAGATTGTTGTAGTATAAATAGTAGTCATAGCAGTAGTAGTGGTACTTATAGTAGTATTAATAGTAGTAGTATAAATAGTAGTATAAAGAGTATTAACAGTGGTAGTAGAATAAATAGTAGTATAAATAATAGTAGTAGTAATAGTAGTATAAATAGTAGTAGTAGTAGTAATAGTAGTGGTAGAAGAATAAATAGTAGTATAAATAGTAGTAGTAGTAGTAATAGTAGTGGTAATAGCGGTAGTAATAAGAGTTGTAGTATAAATAGTAGTAGTAGTAAAATAAATAGCATTAGTAGTAATAGTATTAGTAGTATTAGTAGTAGAAATAGTAGTAGTAATAGTAAGAGTAGCTTAAATAGGAGTAGTAGTACAAATACTAGTAGCCCTATTAGTATGAATATTATAGAAACTGTCATAACACATCAGTAACACATCAGTATTCTGAATATAAGGGACAGCTAGTGTTTTCTATGATTTCCGCTCAGTTCAGTTTTGTGCTATGACTCTTAGTGCAGACCCTAATAAAAGGAAGCCCACCAGATGCTTCTTCATAAGATCAAAGTGGCAGTAATTCTACAGTTGGGTGTTTGATCGACAGGTCTCCACCCCTTAATGAGTGACCTGTAGTTCGCTTCCTTGGAAGGCCACACCTCAGACAGGTGTAGAGGAAGTACCTGCCCATTCCAAAATCATGTTGACCTTTGACCTTAGTGTAGTCACATCACTGGACAAATGGTTTTGCCTAGAGCCAGCAGGACTTTTTTAAGAGACAATCTATATATATATATTACAGATTTATTCATATTTAACCAATGAATATTTGTAATAGTTGGCAATCAAATTTTGGTTGCATCAAACTTGTCAAATGTGACAATAGTTGAAGGCTTTTTTGCTGAACGCTGGGAAAATAAGTAAATTAACCCCATTAGTCTAAATTGTCTTTACTGTACACCCTGTAAATTCTGTTGACACTGTGTTATTCCAAGTCATTTTGGAGCATTTTTATTGGTCTGTTCATCAAGAGATTTTGACACAATACAGAAGATACAGAAATACACAAATGCATAGTATCCTTTATTTCTTTTTTTCTTTATTTGCCTTTTCCTCACACAGTCATATAATCTCTCAACAAAGTGTCAAAAAGCTGAACTGTCAAATATTTCCACCTTACTGTAAATATAGTTATTTCAGCCAAGATATTCTTGGTGTTTTTTGCACTGAAGGTACAAGACTAATGTAGCTAACAAGTGATGAAGATACAATGTACATAACCTTTAACTGTTAAGTAATCTCAAATACACTTGCTTATGTGTTTTTCCAACAGAACAGTATGACATACTGTTATCTACAGAAATTGACAAAATCCTGGCTTTGTCTACTTTAAACAACATGTCATACAGTGTCAAAAAACACAACTACGTGTATTAAGATGACTTAACAACATATTTTACAGACAAAAATGTACAGATTTAGGTACCCAGATTGCGAGATGCTAACTGGTGGTACATCAGCTTCCATTACTTTTTAGCTACATTAGTATATTTGCTTCACTGTTAAACTAAAGAGGCAAACTTTGGTCTCAGCTTACTCACTGTATGTGGTAAAGGGAAAATTGTGCAAATTTAATGTTTCGCCTAACTATCGCCTTAAGCCCTCTGTTGTGTTTCTTGCTGTGCAGAAATAAACAGTGCTTGGATGACTTCCAAGCGCTTTAAATAATGCCAAAGACTCAGACCTGCGGCAGGAGCCATGCGGGACAGAGGAAGGAAACAGGATCTCGGCCTTCCAGAGGCTTAACGCGCTCGGAAAACTGCGAGACAGCTCGTCGGACATGCGGCGAAAAGGAGAAAGGGCCGTGACAACGATATTTTTCACGTGATCGGAGCGAAAGGGATCGAGTGAGGGCCTTTGAGAGCCAGTGAAGCTTAAGGCTAATTGTTTGTTGACCGCACAACAAGTGTCGAATCTCAGCTGTCAGCCTCAGCCAGACAGCCTGGAATTCCTCTGGGAAACAGATTTATAGCGCATTTTCATGGCATTCGCTTACAGAGAGAGAGAGAGAGAGAGAGAGAGAGAGAGAGAGAGAGAGAGCGAGAGAGAGAGAGAGAAAGAGAGAAAGTGCAAATCAGGGAAAGAAAGAAAAAAAGAAAAAAGATGATGTGAAAGAAAGAGCAGCACAGGAGAACAAAAAAAGCAGGTTCTCACAAGTGCATGTCTTGTCAACGTCATTTCCAAACATTTTCCCACCTATTAATATAGCTGATATACATAGAGTGTGGATGGGTAAACATATGCTAATGTGAGGACACAAAAGAGAAGGATCGGGCCTCTTCAGAGTTTCTTTAGATGCCCCCCATTCGTTCAGACTGTCTGTCAAATAGAAGGGATTTGTGTCTTGCTTCCAATAATATGAGCATGGGGTAAAAAGTTGGAGACTATTTTTCATTAGGGTCAAAAAACTAACAAAGACAGGAACTACAATAGTAGTAAGAGTAATGCACTCATGTCAAAATCACATTATATACCTCTGTAATGTCATTTAAAAAAAATACCATTCTATGGTTCAGTTTATACAAATTTAAGCAATTTCAACCCATCTTGCAATTGTGTCCCTTCACAATTATTGTAAGCATGCAAACTTTTGTGCTTAACTCCAGGTGATCATTACGAATACAGATATCATCATATTTTCCAACAAATAGTTGATCTTAAGGCCTTAAGACTAGGCCCAGGCAATATAATTAGATATTGTCAATCATCTCGATATATGAGTACATATTTGAGTATATATATTAGGCTTACGGCTCATCGCAATATGTCTATGAATACAGTCGACATCACATCTTTTCTTATAGGAGCAGAAAACTAGGTTTTACGATAGAAAAGTAAGTAAAGTCAAAAGGATACATTGTGAATACTGCTTAGAATTTACAACAGTTCCCACCTTGCCAGGGGTGCCATATTTGGTTTGCGGGGAAGGTTGTGGAGGTAGGGGAGTTAGGGCGATTCCAAGGGCCTGTGACTGACAGGGACCTGCTAAAATGTATTTATTGGGGCCCAAAATCCCATCATATCAAATGCATGGAAATTGGTTCGCCTTGTCTTTAGCTCAACTATTCATTAGAAAATATAAACAATTCTGCATAGTCACCAGGGGTGCAGCACAAACGTTTGCGAAGGGTTGGTAAAATTACATAAATCTGCATAACTTAAGCTTAAAAATAGTATTTAAAAATGAATTTAGATGTCTATATGTGATCTATTGTGATGGTTACATCATTACATTACTTATATTATTGTAGTTTTTTTTGTCATCATTTTATTAGACAACATTATGTACTTGCTGAAAATCAGGCTGTAGCCAGCTATGGCAAACAGGCTCTCAACTGCCACACTTGACATAGTTTCCTAGTTTATGTGGTTGATGTTGACAGGCTTAGCTTCCTTCTATCATATAGTGTAGCAACATTATTATACATTTAATATATACCACAAAATGAAGTGATATCTGAGAGAACAATACATGTAGGATTAAACCTACACTATGGACGGCCCTTCTAATGAAGGCATTCAGCTACTTTAAGCTGCACCCATTGCTGGTGTGGAGAGATGTGCAAATGTACACCCACAGCTTCTCTAGTCCTTGTCGAGAAGTACTGCCAATAGAATAGGACTCTCTGGAGCAGATAAACATGAGCCTATTGGCACCATGTCCAATGGCAGGCGTGGGCAAGAGAGGTATTAAGACAGCATTGAGCTGTGGAAAAGTGGAACTGTGCTCTCTGGAATGATGGTGCTCCATCCAAGACTGTTGGGAAAAGCTGGGGAGTTGGTGATGGGATGAGGTGGGGTGGTAAGCATACAACAACCTGACCTCCCTAATGCTCTTGCATGCAACCAAATCATCACAGCAATGCTTCAAAATCTGACCGAAAGCCTTTCCTGGACAGTAGAGACAGTCACTCCAAAAAAAGTCCCAATACTTTTGTCCATAAAGGGTATAGGCCTTAGAAGTCTTAATTACAAAATGTGACAAAAACAGCTTCCAGTTCTCCCGTAAACAAAAATGTATAAGGACAAAATAACACAATGTCCTCTGAGGTCTGTTCTCGTGATAGCCTCATATAACGGAATGCTTAATGACGTCACATTCTGCCAGCAAACTTCTCTTTTAAGATGTTTCGTGTCCTCAGCTTTCTGACTTTGACGACACTTGTTTTTTTTCTTATATATTTACAACTTTGCATCCTCTTAACTTTAACAGGTGTTAAAATGTCTGCAAATGGAGGCTCTCAATCAGAGCTATGGTCGTTTGCTGTGCATTAGCACTAACATTAACCTGCTGTAGATTTATGTGTTAGCTCCTATAACTAAAATGTCTATGAGTATGTGTGTGTGTCTTGGCCTCAGGGAGGTTTATTGGGGTTTGATGTTGACGTTGTGCCACTATGAGTGGTGTTAAAGGGGGACTTTATCGATCAGGAGCATTTGTGTGTGTGTGTGTGTGTGTGTGTGTGTGTGTGTGTGTGTGTGTGTACACAAGTAGCAGAATGAATGAGTACACTGTATATAGTCCACCAGCTTATTCAGATGGTGAACAAGGACAGAGAGCAAATGTAATATTTAAAAAAGTTAATTTAATTTATTAGATCCAGGAACTTCGCACATACACTCAATGACCATTTTATATAGATTTGCGAGAGCTAACGTTGCCCCTTGAAGAGTGAGTTTGACCAAAATGCAGAATGACCAATCACGGCCCACTGTTTTGGTGAGCCATGTAGGGTAATTGTAGCCTAAAAACACTGTGTTTCTTATTGAGATATCAAAAATCACACCAGATTGGCCGTATATATAGCTTTCTGACTTAACTGTTAGTTCTGTTATCAAAGAAGAAGCTTAACTGTTGTTATAGGTTTATGAAATATGGTAAAATTAAGATTATGTGTTTGTTTTAATGATCTGTGCCTGGCATTTCTCTCTGGGACAGTATGAAAGTATGTAAATATGGATATAAGGATTGCCAGTAGTTATAAGACGCTCTAAGTATTTGGGCTTAAGCTTTAGTGGATTTTAGTAGTTAGACGTTTAGTAGTTAGAGTTAGTATCATTCTTTTTAGCATTCACTTTTCAAAAACTAACCCATATTAAAAAGCATAAATATTTGTCTTTTTAAAGATAAACAAACCTCAGAGGCAGAACAACAGCACTAGGCACAGTAACCATGAGGCTAAAAAAGGACAAAACTAAGGTTTGGTTATGAAATGTTTGGTTATGAAATGTTTGGTTAGTCTGTAGTTTGAGCAGTACGTAGAACATCCAGCTGAACTTTTGGTATGTTTTAAAGGACTGTGATCTGTGATAGCTAGCATGCTTCATACTTTATGCAAAACTATCGGTTCACTAGCATACTCACTAGTTGTACTGGGCGACATGACCTCAACTCAGTATCATTAAAATTAATCGAACAATTTATCTTGAATACGATTAATGAAGGATTAATGAATGACAGACTCAGCATTTTTCTTTGCAATACAGTGCTAAGCATTTGTGCTGTATGGGGCTCTTGCTGCTGATGGCAGGCAGCACATTTTGAGTTTCATGTAGCAAAATTGTATTACAGTATATAAGACAAGACAAACAGTACATGCTAAATAACAGAACAAAAACAAATAAATAAAAAAAACATAACATAACAGACATGGATGAGATTATGTCATAAAGAGTTTTTTTTTTTAATGTTGATTTTGTTAATTGCCCAGCTCTATTTGAAAATGTGCTCTTTGTTTTTAACAATGCATTTACTGCATGTAGCTCTTCATTCTGCCAAACACATTTAAAGTTTTAAAGAGCAAAAAGCTTTTTTACTGAAAGCTGTATTGAGACTGAGAACAGCACTGCAGTAAAGACCTATTTTTATTTACCTATCCTGATCTCTACCCCCAGACCGTGTATTATTTACTGGCTTTTTGGCACTTTTTTTACTTTTTGGTGAGGCACTTGGCATTTATTGCAAATGGTTCACTTATAAAGAGAAAAGATAAAATACTGAGCCAAGGCCTAAAAAAACAGAAAGTGACTTGTGGCAGTGACTATAGTCAACAACAATAAACACATGCAAGGTTGGAATTGAAATGTTTGATTAATTAGATTTTTTGATTAAACATTTGATTAATCTAGATAGATAGATAGATAGATATGGTGAGAGAGTGAGTGACTGATAGATAGATAGATAGATAGATAGATAGATAGATAGATAGATAGATATGGTGAGAGAGTGAGTGACTGATAGATAGATAGATAGATAGATAGATAGATAGATAGATAGATATGTTTTCTTACAGCCACATATTAAAGCATCCAAAACAGAATCCACACATAACAGCTGATTCTAGTATCAACATTAGCTGTATTACTAAAGCCATCACTAGCAGATGCTGTCCATCTTCTACTGCACTGCTCACCCCCACCTACGCATGGGGATTAACTGACAGTCTAGATTAAAAATGTAAATCCATTTTAAGCCAATTGTGTGTTAGTGTAAGTCAAGGCTAGAACATGCGGCACTCAATCCCCCCCCCCCCTCTCTCTCTCTCTCTCTCTCTCTCTCTCTCTCAGTAGCCTGCCACAACCCTCGCTCAATCAACAAAACATACCAAGAGATCATCAGGTGTTAGACTGAACGCACCGATGACCTACACAGACAACACACACACATACACGTGCAGCAACACTCTTATACGCACACTTATGAGGGCTTGAGTGGCATATGGCTCATGTTTCCATGAGCTCCACCTTAATCCGGGATTGTGCTTTGCTACACAGCGGAGCTGACAAGGCTTTGGAACGTCTTTCAAATGGGCTACTGTCTCTTTGTAGTCTCTGTACTTCTTGAAATAAAAACAGTTCTGCGAGCTATGGGCAGAGACAACACAAGGCTGTTTATTGGCTGAAAGACACTCCAGATCATTTTGTTTGAGAAATGTGAGGAAAAAGGGATACATTGAATTACATACACACAACAGGGCACGTCATTTGCACATGATTAAAAACGTTTACATCAGTACAGTTATTGCCAAAAGGAAATATATGTTGAACGGCAAGTAAAGTTGATTTAACATATTATATAATTAGTTGATAGAAATGTCCTGCAATGTTTTTACAAGGTTACAGGTTAGCCTGTAATGTTACAAAAATAAATATTCCAGGGATGTTCTGAAAATGTGTAACGTAATAAAGGTTTGTGTCACATAACATAATAGAAACGTGTGACATTATTTCTACGTAAGTCGCTCTGGATAAGAGGGTTGGCTAAATTCCATAAATGTAAATCTCCATATATGTCCTTTAGAAACACAAGTACTGAATTTCATGATATTTTTTATTTTTTTCCCCATTAAACTGCTGGTCAGGGTTTTTTTTATAAAGAATGTACCTCATTTGAACATGCATTTTCAGCTCAAAAATGCTTTGTATGAAACAAAAAAACATGTTTTTATTTAGGTATACAAAAGCTATAATATACCTAATTCACATTAAAAACCTATTCAGAATTTAAAACCACCTTAACATCAACCTCTATCTGGTTCTATGTCTTACTGTGTGGAAACCAACTAGCTAAAAAAAGGAAGACAGGACAAAAAGACATTTTTTTTGATAATTTTGGCAAAATATTGCAAAATTGCAAACATGCCCTCTTAAAAGTTGCCACAAAGGGTCATTTGAACAAGGCCATGAAAGAACCCCATTTCATTCACTAAAGAACCTTTATGGTAAATGCAATGTTTGAAGAACATAGTTCACGAGTTTAGAGACATGAAAGTTCTCCACCAATGGAAGCATCCTTCCTAGAATGTTTATATTTTGTTAACCCTTTAAATAGCCTATGACAAACTTCTATTACCAAATGTCCCTGTAAATGCTGAGTAATGCAACTTAGTGTATTGCTAGAATTAGTAGAATTGGATAAAACAATCAAATAATCCAAAATATACAAAAAAATAACAATAAAAACAAAACGTATGCAGACACTGAGGGAAGGGATTACACAAGCCCAAGGGAAATGAACAAATTCACTCTGAAGACTCTGAAGACACATTATTTTGTATACAGTAAACAGTCCAGGATTACATATAGAGAAATGTTCAGCACCTTTCATTTTGTGTTTTAACTAATCACAGTATGAATTTGTGGTCATGGTGTGGATTGCAGGCAAGCCAAAGGCCCTGTGGCTGTATGTGACTTGTTGCAGACTGCTGTAGCACAGGAGTCTCATCCCTACAGGCACTAAAAGAGTTTGACCCTGTGAACCTGTGCGCAATGTGGTTAATACAGATTACAAAGATATGACTACAGAGAAAACAGTACAGCTGTTCATTCTCTCTCTCTCGCGCACGCACGCTCTCGCTCTCTTGCTCTCTTGCTCAGGCTATAATTTAGCAGGTTGGCCGACTTGTTTTTTTCTTCCCCCTGGAAGCTTTTAGGCAAAGTCAATAAAGATCGGAAGGGAACTTTGTTTAAAAAAGATGAAAATAATAATTAAGAAAAATATAGTGCTTCTTGTCCCAATGAGTAACTACCCCTGGAGGTGGGGAGGTGTGTGTGTGTGTGTGTGTGTGTGTGTATGAGAGATGAGGATGTGTGTTGGCAGACAGCTCGATTGAGCAGCGAGTGATTTAACCACACTGCTAGCTCTTTCCAACCCTGTGTTTTTATTTCAGCAGAAGGTTCTTCAGACTGAGTTCGGTTTTACCTTTGCCTGCTTAAATCCGGAAATCAATTCCTAATATATATATATATATATATATAATTGAAACTTTGCCAAGTGTATTCAATTAACTTTATATTAACCTTATTTAAATAATTTATTCTCTTTCAAATCTATATAATTTAGAGTTTATTGAACTTTATTATTATATACTATATTATGATTATTTATGCATTTATGTTCATTAGCTGGTTAATTATGTAGTGAATTAGTTACACAGTTAATGGGTTAATTTGTTACACAGTTACACAGTTAATTTGTTACCTAGTTATTGAGTTATTTCATTAGTCAGTTGGTTTATCAGTTCATTTATTAGTGAATTAGTTAGTATGATGATTATAGAGTTAGTTCTTTAATTAGTTGGTTGGATAATGAATTAAGCTAATACATTAACAGGAATGTCCAGCTAAGACATTTCTAGTTAAGTAGTTAGCAAAATTCAACGTTTAAGTGAGTCTGACTGAGTCTGACAGTCAGTAAATGTTTGGAGTTAAATATATGAAATAATTGGTTAGTTTGTAGGGTTAATTATCTATTTGCCTACCCTGTTAGCAAAGTAAATTCCTCAGTTGTTTAAAAAGTTAAAAAGTTAAAAGATTATTTCATTAATTTGGTTAATTAATTATTTAACAAATAAATTGTGAGTTTGTGAATCAAAGCATCAATCAGTTAATAAGTGAATGCCTCAGTTAGTTCGTTAGGTAGATAACAGGTTAATTAATTATGTTGTTAATCTGTTAGCAAATTAAAATGAGTTGTTGGATTAAAGCAGTTAGTCAGTTAGTAAATTCCTCAGTTAAAGTAACTGTTAGCAATTTAATTTATGCATTTGTGAATTAACACATTAGAAAGTAAATTCCGTAGTTAGTTAAGTAGTTAACAAGTTAAACAATAATTTATTTTAATGTTTTTTTTTGTTAATTAAACTAGCTTAGTTAAACTTAGCTAATTAAATTGTGAGTTTGTGAATTAAAGCAATAGTCACTTAATAAGGGAATGCCTCAGTAAGCTAGTTAGTTGGTTAACAGGTTCATTTATTATGTAGTTAACTTGTTAGCCAATTAAAATGAGTTGGTGGATTGAACAGTACTCAGTTAGTAAAGTCCTCAGTTAGTTAGCTAGCTCAGATTTGCTAGTTGATTTGCTAGTTTAAAAATTCTCTTCAAATCTGAATACCTTTAGTTATTTACAGCCTCCCTTCCTCTCTTTGTGTGTGTGTGTGTGTGAACTGTGTGTGCATGTGTGTGTTCAGGGTTTAAAGCTGTGGAATTCATTATGCTTTGTCAGTGGATGGCTCAATGTATTGAATGTATTCTCTCTAAACTAATTGACTAGTATGGCGGAGCAGCTCTGAATTACGCCAATGGACCTGGGGAAGGGAAGTTGGACTTGATTTATTACTTTGAATGCTGAGCTGAATCAATGGCGCGGTCCCACCAAAAACCAGAGCGTTTCCCTGGCTCAAATCATTGTTATGGCGCAGAATAGGGAGATTATGCTGTCCTAATGAGTTTCACTCACTCAGAGTGTTCGCACACCATTCAGCCTGAAATCATATTTAATGGTTGACACTCCCCTCCCTACTTCCCTCTCTCCTGCCACCTCTCTCTCTCTCTTTCTCTCACTCTCTAATATCTCCAAAATGGTAAATTTACCAGAAACAAAAAAAAGAACCCTTCTGAACTTTCACTGGAAGTCAATGTAAAAAGATTTTAATCCAGGTCATTTTGGAGCATTTCTATTGGCCCATTCATCGTAAAATGTTGACACAATGTAAAGAACAATTGGCATTTTCCAATGATGTCAGAAATGCAGTTACAAGATGTTGGCGCGACAGCGACAATCTCTTTCTCTCGCTCTCCCAAAGTTGAGCTGAAGTCAATAACACATAGGGAAGGACACTGAATGTCTTTCACTGCCTCAGTGTTTCATTCATGCTGCCTCTATATTCATTCGCATGAAATGACTAAGCGCTTCAGCATAAAGGCCCAACTTCTGCCTCACCTCCTGGCATCGACGCTCCTCGTTTCAATCATTCGTTCATTCATTATTTCATTCATTCATTCAGGCCCTTGGCTGCAGTTGCCTGGGCATCTGGATGAGAAATGCCGTGAATGTATATTACATTAGCCGAGGGGTCTTTGCCCTCTTTCTTTTCTCCCCCCGCCCCACAGCAAAAGCAAAGCCGGCATTTGTCCCGCTCGAACTGAAACGGAGCCGATGCTTATATTTCCACAACTGCTACTGCATTCATTTGCAAATGACCCCCTCTCTCTCTCTTTCTCTCTGTCTCTCTGTGTCTCTCTCCCTCTCTCTCCCTCTCTCTTTCTCTCTGTCTTAATTCCTAAGAGTGGAATACCTCCAGAGTTTGTAATGAGAGCAGAAAGAAAGCAAACATTTGGCTTTCATCCTGAAGGGTTGCCCCAAATTCAGCTTTTTCCCTCATGCCTTCCCCCTCATTCATACCCCCACTCTCTCTCTCTCAGTCTTTCACTGGTATATATTCATTTCTCCCCCATGCTTCTTCTGTCGCTCGTCCTCTCTCGCCTTGTCTCATTACGCAAGAATCAAACTTCACAAGATTCTGCCGTTCTTCCAAGCATCCATATTGGGAATTTGCACAACCTTAACACTAAACGGACTAAACGGTCATGTCCGGGCCGCCGAGTCAACAATGTTTTTAACCAGCCAATCAACTTACCTCACTACTAGCCCATGTAATCCGACCCAAAGTGACGTGCGCGTGTAGAGTACCACTTAGTGTTCACGTTACCATGACAATGAGCATTAGGTGAGTGCAGTCAGCGTAAGAGGGGCAGCAGTGTATTACCTGCCGAGGTTTCAGCTGGTATGTTTGTTTATTTACCTGGTTTAAAAGGATGGCAGGTTCAGGAAAGCCGAGGCAGAGGTCATGTCCTGCTGGATGCCAGTCCCACAGCCGATGACACGAAGCCTCCGAATCACACGGCTGTCATACATGATTTTACGACCTACCTCGTCCCCACACAACATACCATAATAGCCTCTGTGTTGCTGGTTTAAGCTAGGCCCCTGCACTGAGTACCATGTTGAGTATCATGCACAGAACATACTTAATGTATCCTTAATTTATATGGCTATTATTTTTCTTTTTGAAAAATGAATCTTTAATCGGATAGATACTGTATTCGGAATGGCCTCAAATGGACTAATTTATTCTGATTGAGATCATATATATGGACATATTACAATGTAGCTATTAGTCGGATTATTAATGGATTAACAGAATGCATGTAAACATAGCTACTGTTTCATTACTACATTAGTTCTGCATATAATTAAATTTGGCAAGTGGTTTTAAATGCATAAAATGTGCTGATTAAACACAATTCTTACCAAAGCTAGTGAAATTAAAAAGAGCAATCGTGTCATTTTAATGTATTTTAAGCATTTGCAACAATACAATCATAAAAATGTACATTTAAAATGTGATTGTTTTCAGGGTAATGAAGTTTTAGTTAACCCACAGGAAAAAACAATGGATCAAGGCAATCAATATAGACTTCAGGCACAGAACTGACAGCATGTTTTGCTTCAAACCAAACAAAATACAGGAATACCTGTTACTATTTTTATTTTTTGCTGAAGTCTATTTATAATATTTGTGTGGATTTAGTAATATTAGGTTAATATTTAGGTACCAGAAACAGTCATTATTTGTTGCAGCATGACGATTTGTCAACCTTTAACTAAACAGGCTGATTTTGTTACTGTGCCTTTAAGACTGATCTAGGTAAACAAGCTCTGTTTTGATTGGCAGTCCTATATTGTAAAGCCCCTGAGGCTGAAACACTCCTTATAACTTCACAATGAATGAGTGGAGCTTAACTGAGGTACTTCAAGAGGCAAATGTTTGTAAATGTGCTTTTGTGACATCACGGAAACAATGAATTCAAAGCCATCTGTTTTTGTAGCTTAGTTTCCATATATAGATTGTATAGTTACTGTGTCTTTACGATTAATATATGTAACAAGCCTTCTTCTGATTGGCTACCCTCCATCGTGCCTTATTTAAAAGCAGGTTGAAAAACGCTCCTTGTAACTTCAGTGTGAGTGGGCGGAGTTTAAGTGCTATCACAAAAACACTAAATATAGTCAAAAAGGCTTGTTCTGTCTAAAAGGCTTGTTCAGTCTATGAACTGTAAAGACTGGAGCCATTTAAAATAATAATCACTGAGGTTTTCGGACATTTAAGCTGGGCTTTATGCAGCACTATTTACTGTAAATGACAGATTCATCACTCTACTGCGCTGGGTTGCTAGTTAGCCGGCCAAACACTTTCCAGCTATCAACAACACACTACAGTTCTCAATCCCAGTCCAAAGCTTTCTGCAATGATTCCAAAAGTTACCGTATGTTACGTTAGCACCACAAAGTGTGCTAGCTAGCTGGTTAGCTCACGGATGCTATCCTAGCTAAAGCAAGTGTGTTCCTATTAAAAAGTCTGCTTCTTGGTGTCTCCTCCTCCACTTGTTCTACGAGTGGCCACTTGTGTAACATAAGTGCTACGCACTACGCAAGCGGTGAGGCAAAGTCAGTGAGGGCATGCTGAAACCAAGGCGTGTTAAAAATGGAGTGCAAATTCATAATGAAGAAGAGTCCTTGACCAAGCCAGGCTAAAGGTCCACAGGGCCACTGAACCCTCTTAAGCTCTAATGCACCTTCCGATATGTTTGATTTGGAGTAAATAAATTATTCACGGGTCCAACCGGCCTTCGCATCTCCGGAGGCCATGTGTATTATATTGCACAGGTTAAACTGAGGTCAAGCCACCCAGAGCTGGACTACTGTTCGTCATATTGAAAATGTGGAGAAGCCTTTTACTCATATTTGACACTCAGCAAATGTGGTACAAATGTATAAAGAAGGTACTTCCAAGAGAATTAATGCCAACTGTTAGTCAATAGAAATGTACCGTATATGTACAGTATATGCAGTCATCATTTACATGAGTGAATCCTGATTGGGCTGCCATTTAGCCCTTCAAATTCATTAAGAGTGTCATTTTATTTTTAACCATATTATTAATTATCATTTATTGCAAAAAAAAAGTTTGTTGTGACTTTTCAATTTTCTATTTAAAATTCATGGATTACACAGCTGTTAGATGAACACAGCTAATACATTTATTTCTTAAGGTTGCGTTTCTTAGCATGAAATTAGCAAATAGCTAATTATTTAGCAGTTGTTAACTAGCATCTGTGCTAATTTCACAACACCATTTAGAACATCCTAACAATTTACAATTATTATTATTTTTTTAATGAGTAGTTTTTATTTGGTCGATCATTTGGGTAACTCTAATGGTGAAATCTCTACACACTATACATACACTATATGTCCAAATGTTTGTGGACACCCCTTCCAATAAATGCATGCAGATACCATAAGTTGCCCCAGAACTGACACAGATGTGCAAATGCACACCCTGAGCTTGTCTAGTATGTACGTAGTGCATTGTCCATATAGTATATGTGCATACTCATATCTCAATAACTATAATCAACTATGTACATAAACCCAAATCAATCTACCTGTGACGGAAAAGTGTCGTAAACTCCGCCAGCAGTCTGTCAGTGCATCTCATCATAATAATATGGATGTTATTAATAAAGACACCCATACAGAAGAGGACACCACTTATTTGGTGGTCCAGCTGTTTTAAAATGTTGCTACTGATGAGTTTTTGATCGCGTTTTCAACATAATCACCCGTTGATCTGTTTTTCCTCACTGGCTAAATCTTTTGCAGATGTGTATGTGGGGTTACGAGAGGTAACATACAGTTCTTTTGTTTCCCCAAGAAGTAACAAGTAATTCTGTTACTGTTACGGTCACAAATAATTCATCAATTCAATGTCTGTAAAACTGGTGTTTGGCTTTAGGACACAGCATTGTAAGTGTAAGTGTGTGTGGCATGCAAGATATGTATTCCAGTCAAGTGAACTGCCCAGCGGTCAGTTTGAAAAATTCCATGTCATTTAGATCTTGACGTATCTTCGTCTGGGGAACTCTCCTCAATACTCCGTGCTCAGTCTGCCTTTGGCTGATATTCAATGATATGCCGCTTCCCTCGGTCAAGTGAGCCCACAGTAATTTTGCCCCTAATGAGAGCCAGACTCATTTAACGTATTGATTATGCAAAGCTAATATGCAATACAGGCGATCGATAGGGGAGTCATTTCCAATTTACTCATCGCAGCGACAAACTAATTACGCGCTCCGCAATTTATTAAAACACATGAGAACCTCTTCAGTTTAACGAGGAAAGAATAATTCCGAACATGCCGACTTATCGAATCAAAGCATGAATTATATCCTTGAGGAGAAGGTGGCAGCAGGGGGGGTGGGGTGGGGGACGGGAGTATTTGTGTCTGAGATAAAGTATCCATATGGTGTATGGCTTGATCCAGTGTAAACCCGGGGGCTTTAAACACTGTGTGTCCTGATGGAGAGGTCAGCTACAGATAGCTCCGACTACAGCATATGTTTCAGTCTGTCAGCCTCCCTCTCTCTGTCTCTCTCTCTCTCTCTTTTTCGGTCGTGTCTGCCTCTCCGGCTCTATGTCTTGTCTCTTGGTTTGTCATGAATTCAGCAGTGTTACAGACAGTGTACTGTTGAGCGGTTGGCTCCATAGCAGTCATTTCTGCAGTTAAAAGCAAAGGCCGGGAACACCATTTTCCAGCTCTGGGTAAACAGAATCAATCCTGTTTTACATAAAGATCATTTTGCTTCTGTAGCCCATTAAGGAAAGTTTAAGGCAACAAGAACTTCCAGAACAACAAACTTCTGCTTCACTTTTCACCACATTGCTGCAAACTCAGCAGTGTTTGGTGGAGCGCAGTCAGACAAACTGAAGCTGTATGCTGCACTGCTTTATCACTCACTAACTGCACTGTATAAAGCCCCCCTGGAAACAAAATGGAACCGTTGTACCTCCTCTGTACCTCCCAAGTTCAACAAGTCTCCAATAATACTAAGCAAGACTCATCATTATCATATCATTTTACAGTCACAATTCTCCTCCTCATATAATCTTCCATCAAAACGCTTGCTGGTGTAACTGTTGCTACTGCCCAGGGAATTACATTTAGCGACAAGAGCTTCAGTGAGGTCAGCCCCAAATCCCCAACTCGTGCCAAAAGTACTGAATGGAGCACCATCGTTTCAGTATGTTCAGCATTGTACTGTTAAAGGTATTCCTTATCACTCTGAGTAGCACTGTAAAATTCGCAGTAGTAGCAGCTCTCTCCACTGGCTTCCTGTAGCTGCTGCCCGCATCAGATTCAAAACCCTGACGCTGTCCTACAAAGCCAAGAATGGACCAGCCCCTCCGTACTTGATGGCAATGGTCAAAAGCCGATCAGCACCAAGAGCCCTTCAAGCTTCAAGTACGGCTGGCTTGACCCGTCGTCCTTTAAGATCCACGGAAGACGAGCATCCAGGCTTTTTTCAGTCTCCGTGCCCTCCGTGTCCAAACGGCAGAGTTGCTCACTGTCTTCAAAGACCCACCTCTACCAAGAGTACTTGGGTGAAGTGTAGTGTCGAGTATTGTGGTCTCCATACTGACTTGTGAATTTAGTCTAATCTAAGCTTAGAGGTATATTTTAGATACTAGTTCATACAAACTAGCCAAGGAAGCACTTTTGTAAGTGGTTTTGGATAAGAATGCCTTAAATGTAAATGTAATCAAGGACTCATAACCCATCCTTTAGGTTCTGTCTGTCATTCTGCCTATTCTTATGAGCAGAAACTGAGACTTTTATGCACTTCAAAAGAAACGGAACATCTAAGCCCTGGAAGAAAGAAAAAAAAGCATGGTAAAAAGTCAAAAAAGAGAGACGAAGGTGGGATAATGAAAGCAGGAGAAAAGCAGAGAAAAAGCATGAGATTGTGTAAAACAGGTTCTTTGCACCCAGTTTTGAAGTCTTCTACTTTTATTCACTCTTTTTCTCTTCAGTTGCTTTGAGAAGAGACTCTGCGAGTGTCTGTCGGTTCGTCAAGCCTTTGCCTCTAATTACACAGCAAGAGCAATTACAGGAGAGAGAGAGAGACACAGAGAGAGAGGGGGATAGAGAGAGAGATAGAGAGAGCATACAGCAGTGTGGATGTTGTATTACTTCTCTCCTGATGTTACCTGGGTTTCTAATGTAAAGTGCAAATAATCCCATCAAAGCAGAACAATGGCCTTACACCTGCCTACAAGCCCTCCCCTCCTTTCACCTCACCAATTACACACAGCTAAACATGTCCTCTGACTCTCGCTCACACACACACACACACTCACACACACATACTTTTCCTCCACCTCAACCTCTGTGAACTTCTCCATGTCATCTCCTGATTGTTAACTTTTGCCTTGATCCTTAATCCATCGCCATGGTTTCCACATTTCAGTGTCTATCCATTATTTGCTTTTTCCCTTTCGCACACACTAGGCATGACTGGGACCACTGGACTCCAGCCCTGACCTCCAGGATGGAATGTTTCTTCTTCAGTCTGTCGATCTAAACCCAACTGTTGTGAGACTGTGCTGCCTTATAATACATATAATACTCATATGATTACTGTAGTTGCAATAACGGCACATTGCTGCAAAACGTGGTGGTGACGCATTTACTCTGAATTCCGTTCGAAGGTTACCGACATTGCTACAAACTTTATAACGCATGCATAAGCACTGAACAATGTATTCATAAGGCAATCATTGAGTATTTATTAAGTCATCATATGTTTGGCAAACTATATGACATTGCATAGATATAAAGGGGGCTTAGTGTTACTCAGCTATTTGTAACACTGGCATAAAGCAATTAGGCATTAGGCATTATTCCCATGTGGAATAAAGCTCTATAGATCTATAGTTGTACATTACTGTCATGCAAAGCCTTTTTTATACTTTTTTTTAACTGTTTTTACTTTTTGTCAAACTTTTATTTACTATAAGTTCTTCACTCTGTATCAGAATGATTTTCCTGTAGTTGCCTTGAATACAGGGTTTTTGGGTACAAATGAATGGTGATAAATATTATATTATATTACATTAATTTGCTATATTTACATTTCTTTTATATTTCTTTATTGATTTATTATTTCTAGTTACTTATTAGTTATGTATATAGTTTATACTTTATATAATCTATTATATACAAATTAACTTGTGAGACATTGTAGCACGGACTGTATTAGATGATGGAAGGTGTTCATTATAGAAGTTACTCTACTGGTCCACTGTAGCATATCTTGCTCTGTCCCACTCTGCAATCATTTGTTCCCATCTGGAATCAGTTACTACTTAGCATTTAGGCATCAGTCAAATTGTGTCCTTTGCCCATGACAATCTTTTTGCACTTAACTACAACTGACTTGTATGCCCGCTGATTTATATGTGCAGGTTTTTGTAGTAGCTGTTGGAACATTGTTGTGAGGATGTGATTGCGTTCACAACAAGAATCACCACCCATCTCATCCCCAACTCATCAATATTGGATGAAGCACCATCATTGCAGAGAACACAGGTTTGTAGCTCCACAGCTCCATGCTGGGGGACTTTATACCCCTTTAGCCCATGCATGGCATTAGGCATGGTGCCAATAGGGTCATGTTTATCTGTTCAACAGAGTGTATGTGTGTTTATATACATTACATGTGTGTGTATGTGTGTGTGTGTGTGTGTGTGTGCGTGTGTGTATGTGTGTGTGAGTCTGTGTCTGTGTGAGAGTTCATTTCAATCGGCATCAGTTTGTAGAGCGGCAGTGGCCGTGGCGATGGACTGACGCTTGAGATCAGAGGTTAAGCTCTCTCTCAGTTGAGCTGTCAACACAGCAGGTTCATTGTGTTTGGACGGGCCGTGGTTGTTTGTGTGTGTGTGTGTGTGTGTGTGCGTGTGTGTGAATCAGGGGCTAAATGGTTTATTTGTAACGATCCACAGGGTAGTGTGTAACCCCCTGCACACAGTCACACACACACACACACACACACACACAGTCACACACACTTTCCACATGGTCAAGTATTCCTCAGATCTTCTCCGAGTGACCCCTGCTGCTGGGGAAACACACACACACACACACACAGATCACACACACTCACTAACACACACACACACACACAAACACACACTGTCACACACAATTACTTTACCACTCACACAGTGACCCGAGTTCCGGCAAGCAGACATGAAAATGCCCAGACGGTTCTAGACTCTCAGAAGTCACACGCATGCAATTAGGGATGAATACGATACACACCAGCCGCAGGAGACCAGTGTTTACTGTAAATGCAAATGGCCTTGTCAAAGGGGGCTTGCTAGCACAGGAAGCAAAACCCACACTGAGGCAGGACAGCATAATATTTCCATATTGAAAAAAAAATCTATATATTAATAATAATCTTGCAGTTGTTTTGTGTATGTGCAAACAGATTTCAAGATAAGTGGACATATAGAAAATCTAAAAAAAAAATCTTCTGTTGATTAAATAATTAGTTTAGCCTAAAATTATTTATGTTCATTTCTTCATGTTTTGCTGATATAATAAATTGCTAAAGAATGATAATTCATTATGCTATTTGGTGACAACCAGCTTATTTTCATCGTAAGCTATTTTATCATGTTTGATCAAAGCTATTATTTCATGTTTTATCCAGATGTATTTATATGTTGGTTTTTATTTAAAAATCTCCTGTTTACATTGTATCACAAGTTTCACGAAGAATGGACCAATAGAAACAGTGCAAAACATTACTATATTAACATATTGTTCCAAATGGACCTTCTTAACTTTTAATAGAAGTAAAGATGTTCCAAGCCATTTTGGAGCATTTTTATTGGTCCATTCATCATAGGAACATCATGTCAAAAACCACTGCCAGATCCACTACTGCCAGATTCACAACATGTCAAAAAATGGAAAACAGCTAAAAGTATTGGGACACCGGCTCATTCATTATTTCTTCAGAAATCAAGGGTATTAAAGAATAATAATAATAATAATAATAATCATCATCATCATCATCATCATTATCATCATCATCATCATCATAATCATAATAATTGATCCTGAATGCATTCATTAGAAGAGGTGTCCACAAACTATTTGGACATATAGTGCATATTATATCCTTGGCCAAAATGTGCACATGTGTTGTGTTAACAATACAAAAAAAATATTATTGTGATGCGCTTGAACCGCTTGAATTTCTTTAAATGACCGTCCAAATGGTTTGCAGAGACTGTACTTTTCAAATAGCTATTTAATAAATGTACATTTTTACTAATAATTCATGGCTTTACATTTGCAACCAAAAAAAATGTACAGACCATTACTTAGGGAGAAACTGACCTTCACAGCCAGGAAGAAGCTTTGATGAATGTCAGAGTTACTAAATATACCCATATATTACTGCATGGTTATTTAAGCCATACTGAATCAGATGAGTAACACTTAAGCCATCTTGATGGAAAAGTCACAGAGAGAGAATTCAGCAGTCAGTGGAGTCACATACAGAGTGTGTCAGGGTTATGACAGTCATCTCTCATCACACAGAAACTCACTCTTTGAAACTCTTACAATGCATCCCTCCTCCTCCCAGACACCCGCTGACTAGACACTGTCTGGACACAGTGGCCTCCTCTTAGTGATGAGGGAAAGGGGAAAAGTCTGAGTGAGCGGTGGTGTCTAGACTACACACAGACTCATGCAAAAACGCACACAGGCACAGTCCCAACCATAACATTCTCAGTGTAACAGTGACAGTGTAACAGTGTTCAGCTGTTTTGCTCTGAGACTACATCAAAAGTTTGGGGACATTTAAAAAAAAAACAACAACTTTCAAATGAAGACAATCTGATTATAGTAAGCATACATGATTATATCATAGCATTTAAGAGACCAATCAGCTTTTGATGTATCTTCTAATTTTTGAGAACATCACCATGCACCTATGGAAGGTGAAATGCTTTTAAAGGGCCCATATGTAAAACACAAAAACACATATCCTTTTTTTCACAAGTTTGTAAACTTTAGTAAAACTTTTTTTAAAGTTTCCTTTTTTAATTATTTGTTTTGTGAGGTCACAAAAATAAACAAACAAAAAAAAATTACATATACGGTATATTCTAGAGGTATGAGCAGCATTTCAGCCCAGACTATTTTTTGAATGAATGACACATATTGGGCAGCCAATCAGAACAGACCTTAAAGGAACAGTTCTTAACAAAATATAAATTGATATTTTAGGGGATAAAAAAAGGCTGGAAAATGGCCATGTAGAAATGAATTATGACGTTAGATTAGGAGGAGGAACACATCTGAAGCCCCTCCTCCTTCCAATCAAACTTTCTATAAATTCCCTCTCTACCTTGTTCATTCCACTTTTGCAAAATGTGCCTCCTCAAACTAACCTTGGGTAGTCTTTGACTAGATGTTAAAATATTTGTTGTCAGTGTAGGCTGGTGGAAGCCCCTTTACTTTAACTAGCTAGGGTGTACGGGGTGTTTGAAGTATTTTCCATCACACCCCTTTGCCCATGTACACAGACTCTTACAGGCCACTGCTTTCCTCGCTTTGTGCAGTCCTGTCAGCCCACGCCGTGTGTAATTGACAACCAGTTTGAATGTCCAGTGGAATGGAAACATCCATGAGAGAATGAGGTGTATTCAAGTAAATTCAAACAACCTCATCAAACAGCCTTAGAGCCCAAACAGCAAGCTACACAACACTCAGTGTATTTCAATGCTTTACTCAACTCTCTTTCACTCAGTTCAATCCTCGCTTAACCTTTTCAGTACTGGTGTACAGAAAACGTGTTCATGAGGAAATCTGACTCACAGCTGCGTTCATATAGGTTTTGTCCATGAATTTTCTTGTGCAAAATTCTATGCTTTTCAAAGAGGCTGTGACAGGTGAATTTTACATACACGACTTCCGGGCAAATAAATTTTGCATACAAACTTTTGCACCAGGTATAACTTTTGTGAACACGCATGCCCCACAAATTGCACTGTGGCTCTGACTGTGTGGCCTACACCGCTGTCTGTACTGTCTCTGCTCTGCTTGAGCCAACATGGAGGAAGCGCTGATTGTTGCAGTATCAAAACAGCAGATATACAGCTTTTTAGATGAAATTAGAACTCTATTCAGGTTGTCAAACTGTATGTTCAGTCTTATGCAGGATCCCAAGATCACAGATCATTTATTTAATATCCAGGGACAACATATATACATATACAATAAATATAAATATATCAACCAAAACACATTTAGGGCTCTATCTTACACCCTGTACAGGGCGTGTTACAATGCTCATTGCTATTTTACACCTCTATTTTCACACATTCCGCCTGTGTCATTTAAATAGCAATGCTGCTTGTGAATATATCTATTCCAATGGGCGTAGTGGTCTCAAAATGAGGTGTGCATAGGTACATTTTTGGCATATTGCTGTCTTTGCAATGGAAAACATGGGTGAGCCACTGACTGAAAACAGCCTAGGCAGACGATAACAGTCAGACATTCATTGCTATCTTGGTAGTGAATTGTCAACACAGCCGCGTGCCCAGTGCGTGTACACCCCCGCTTTGCACCATTGAAATAGCAATGATGCGCTTAGCACTTAGCACATGTCTTTTGAGCGTTTTGAGCCATGCAAGGCGTACTTTTCCTATCGTTACGATAGCAAAGACACACTGACCCCCTAAATCAAGCTGCACGGTGCACAGTTGAAGGCTCACCAAAAGATGGCTAAATTAGGGCCCTCAATGTTTTTTAGGTTCTGGACTCTGTCCACTGATCTGAGAACAGCCATAGGTTCTTTTCTCAGTAAGAGCTTCTTGCGCTCCACAGCACAGTTGTCTTCTCACAGTTTTTCAGATCTGAAGTGAGAATGGAGCTCCTGTATCTTCTACTCTTTAGCTGTCAGGGAAAGTTTTGGTGGTTCAACAGGTCTTACACTGTTGTTAGCAGTCCCATTTTCTTTGTATCATAAACCAATATGTAGAACTCCAGTTTCCGAGACACCTGTTTTCACTTATTTTAATGATTTTTTTTCCCCTCTTTATACAAGTGGATTATCCAATATCCAATTTCCTCAGAAATATCTCCTGAAAAATGAACTCCTAAAAAAACATAGAACTTAATAGACTGTTTTGACTAGAAATTCAATAAATGATGAAATACGTTGGATGAAAGTTCTCTTGTCTTCTCAAATGCAGTTTACTCTGTAGTCTGTTTAATATCATATCTGATTCTCTTCATTTCTCAAGAAGGGCTGAATTTTGGTTTCGTTCCATGTCCCCCTCCCCCTCTCTCTTTTGTTTCAACTCTTTTCCTCCCCTCCTTGTTTGAGATGATTAAGAGAGGGGCATGTGGGAAACTCGTTTTTGGCATGTTAATTTCATAGTTGTATGAATTTACAGCCATAAGCCTGAGGCTGAGGAAACATCTAGAAGAAAGGTCAGTGTGGGGATAATTACAATAGTTCCATGCTCCGGTGAAGAAGTAGATGCTTTCAGTCAGACTCAAAACACATAAATAGTCCTGATTATTACAATAAATCCCCTCTAGGAAATATGATGATGGCAGATTAATCAATCTTTACCATGCTCATGTGGTCAAGCAAAAGTTTTTACAACCCACTACCACCCTGTCACACCCTTTTAACTCCATATCTCTCCTTCTTAGATCCCATTTTCAGAGGGGCTTTAGTCTTCTATTACAAATCAAATGTTTCTAACAGCATTGCAAATGTTGTAAATATATTTATAATGATTAAAAAATAATTATGGCAAAAATTAGATTTCTGGAGCAATGCCATAGAAACACTTTAGTTTTTTTTTTTTTTTTTTTTCAAATAAATATTTTAAAGTTTATATTAGGAAGATGAAGATGAAGAGGAGGATTACCTTTATAGAGCATAACGACAACACTAATACTATGCTATCTGTCATGATGTCACTGATGCTACAGCATTGTAATAGTAGAAATTCTACTGACCCATTGCTTTATGGATTTAAAAATCCAACCCAAATTCTGTTTGTGACGTGTTACAGAAAATTCCTGCATTTCTTTTGACAATTTTATGGTTTGTTATTAAACTTCACACCTTCGCAGCTGCTGAAATCGTATTATTAGGGATTTTCCTTGCCGCTGATAAAACTATACCAAGCTTGCCTGCTTACAAACAAGCAACGCAACTAACAAAGTGTCCTCTGTTCTGCTGGAGTTAAATGAACCCATTGTCTCGCTTCAGTCACTAATCTCGCCAGCTATTTCTGTCATGGCCGACAATTTGATAGGTTTTCACACTTGTGTTGTGCCAAGGCTTCCTATTGCTGCCCTCTGACTGGGTGCCAAATGTGGTTTATAACCAAGATCCAGCTCAGGCCTCCTCACACGGGGCACCAATTACTGTGAGCTCACTCAGCAGTGAGGTTAATATCACTCATTTATTACTGAGAGGTGTCAAATCCCTCCAGTCTACCCAAAGCCTGTGACAAGGCTTGCTGCTGTGTGACTAATTTGCCATGTTACATGCACTACTGCTATGTGTTCTGGACATAAAAAAGAAGAGATTCTGAAGTTGCAAGTGGAGGTAGTGGTTAACATTTAAGTCATGACAGTTAAATCATTCCTATAATAGCATACTTGTATATAAAAATCATATTTTATGCTGGGATAGGCCTAACTGACAACAACCCCGCCCCCCCAGAAAGCACAAATGAAGAAGCATAGAAAGAGGCAGCAATTGCAATTTTCAGACTTTTCAAATATTTCTGTACCTTTTATTGTTCACAAAGTTTCTTACTTTTACACATTTTCTAAGCCTCAAGATTCACAGTCACTTACTAGGAAATTATTATTATTATTATTATTATTATTATTATTATTATTATGAAAATATATTTATTATTTTATTTTTATTATTTTATTTTTTATATTGCAAACAAAAGTTTTTAGTTTTTATATTTTATATAGTTTTTATAATTAATAATATTATTTATGATTTTTGTTTATTTTTTTACTCTTGCATGCCTTTATTTATTTATTTATTTATTTATTTATTTATTTATTATGAGCCATGTTGCTTTAAATGCATAATAGCCTTAAGATGTGTTACAAGAAATTTGGGTTCTGGAGTATTTAGTTGCTGCTAGTTCTCGCTCTCTCTCTCTCTTCCTCTCCCTCGTTTTTCTCCTCCCTCGGGTGAGTTTATGCCATTTGTCATTAAAACCTAGCATTGAAAACTTTAGAGAGTAAGAATTTCCTTATCACTTGCATGAATGTCTTATCACCTGCGATTTCAGATGTCATGTGGAAGTTGGTATGTGTGTGTGTGTCTGTGTGTCGGAGTTTGAGCTGCATATCATTTGCATTAGAGGTGTCTAGAGTGAGACTTGCAGGTGTGGCATGTTTTACACGTTATACTGATTTAACAGGAATTAGGCTTAAAGAAAACATGCGTGCGTGCTCATATGCATACAGAAATGTGCAAACAGAGACTGCGGCTAAGAGCATCGAAACAACGTTGTCAGCAAATATTGTTTTAATACATGGCAACATACACCACAGACACACACACACACACACACACACACACACATACACATGAAACGGCTGGATGCTTGATGTATCAGTTAGGCGGCTTCATATTTTTGACTGTTTTGGCCAAAACAACCATGTGGACCTTTCACCTTTTTATTTTCAGATTCAGAAAGAGGCCGGAGGGTGCAGTGGAGTTTAGAGTCTGGAGTTATGATGTTATTGTACCCTGTTCTGTACTGAACGGTGTGTGCCACAGAATAAATATTAATCTATGCACAGACTTTGTTCCCAGTTTTCTGGAGTTGGCCCAGCTTTCTTTCTCTGGCCTGCATACGTCGTCTTTGTGTGTGCGTGTATGTGTGTGTGTTGCACTGATTTATTTCTCACACACTCTGGCTCAGGCCCGGCTGATCACCGCCTCTTGCTTTTGTCTGCTCCTGTGTGAAAGCAGAAGCCTTTGACCAGCGCTGACAGCACAAATATTTCAGCCCCTTTTTAATATGCACACACATCTTTTACTAGGAAAAAGTCCTTTTTTTCTCAGGGCAGGGAGAGCGGCAACTTCTCGCTAACGGTCGGGTTAACGGCCTAAGCTTCTGTCGAGATCTTTTCTTGTCAACACTTGTCAACAACTGAATAGACTTTCATTTTTCCAAATAGAATTTCTTTTTGAGGCATTCATATGTATAGCAGGAGCTCTCGTTTTATTGTTAGAGGCTGGGGATCAGAACTGTCTTCAAATATTTTGTGATGTATTTTGTGATTTTTGAGTTAACTCAACTTAATTTATTCAACCATTCTCCTAACTCAAAAAACTTTAGAAAATGTGCTGCAGTGGAAATTACCTAAATATTTTGTTCAATTTTTAGTTTGTATCCCTCTTTATTATCATCCAGCCTGATCTCTAGAGGAATTTATACATAAGTGACTAAAAGACAATTTCAGGATTCATACAATGTGTACTAAATATAGTTTGACTCTCTTACATATGCACAAATTGCATATGAACGCAACCCAGACACTCAGAAATCAAACGATTTAAACAGAGAATTAAAAAAAGTGTAATTTTAACTTAACCAACATCTAAGCCTAATTCTTAACCATATCCCAACCTTAAGCTTAACCATAGCAAAAAAAAAAGTGAAATTGTAACCATTTTTGCAGTAGTTTCCGATGATGAAAGTAGCATAAATGTAACAGTAACAACACTGTTTTCTCAAATTTTCTTTGAGTACATGACAGACAGGTTGTATGTGTTTGCCACCGGTTGACAGGAATTCTACAATATGTAGTATATCTTCAAAACAGTGCCACCAGTGAATGGGAGCTGCTTTTTTGTACAAATTTGAATATGTACAAAATATCTTTAAGCATCAAATATAAAAAACCTTTGGGGGCACACTTTAGTCATAAATGTACAAATTTAATGAGATCTTGATGCCCATTCTATAGTTTAGGACTCCCTTCATCACATAGAGAAAAGTTATTCTTCCTCTTCATAGACACTTGACAGTACAGATGTAATACAGGGCAGACAGTTAGATAGTTGTGCCACTTTAGTGATGTAGATTTTTGTGCCCAAAAAAGAATGGAAAAGTAAATTTTCTCAGAACTGTTTTATAAATTTCACAGTTCTGGAGTGAGAGGCAATCATGAGTTCCAATCCTAGGAAGGGCACAATGCATAGGCACAAGTCTCTCAAACTGGGGACATCAGGGAAGGATACAGACTAAAAATGCAACGAAAATATAATAAATAAAATGAATGTGAACTGTATTGGTGCCCTAACTGAGACTTTTTTTTCAAGTAAAGAATGTATCTTCCTTTCTTCTGTAAAGTAACAATGTTTTTTTTGTTGTTGTTTTCTTTTTTTTTTACTACAGTGACAATATACAAGCTGTCAGAACAAAACTCTAAAAGTGAGATAAGCTTCATTTTAGGCCTGTTTTATTCATTTCACAATAATTTAAGTAAACTTTTAAACTTTAAAACTCTTAGGGTCATTCTCCCTATATAGTAAGGATGGGAAGTACAAGGGCATTCTTAAAGACTGCTGAGTGTGTTTTGCCTCGGAAGAGAGGTGCAGGTGCTGTCTGTAATAACCCAGCTGTCTCTCTACTTTCTGGAATTATGAATCTCGGAATTGTGTTTTGGTGTTCTCTTATCTTGCAGTTTGTGTGTGTGCGTGTGTGTTTGATCCTCCTTGTTGTTTGTGATGAATTCTTTATTGGGTACATGCACTTATCAGTAGTTATGGCAGGTTGTCTTGTACCCATGGGAAAATATTTCATGTCTGTGCAGGTGTATCAGGTGTCCAGCTGGGTAAGTTTGAGTGTTGGATTTCAGAATGTTCATACTTCTTTTTTTTTTCTTTTACTTTTCATTTTCTCAGGGGACTTAGAGGGAGTGTGTTATTAAGTTCTGTTTGTAATTATTGTGGGAGATGTTTTAGTTGAAAGAAGAGAACTATAACTACACATAAAGAGGAGGACATCAGTGTGTTCCCAGAGCATGCAGTGTTTCATATTTTGCTTTTGTCATTTTTGTTATATATTGTTATATATATATATATATATATATTCAAATGCCATAAAACCTTCTGGAACCTTCTCCTATTTTTCATTGGACAATGACAATAATATGTGCCATATTAATTTGCTCTTTAACTTATTTGTGTCACAAATGTCATGATGAATGGACCAATAGAAATGCTTCAAGATGACTTGGAATAAAATCTATTTTAAACTGACTTCCATGAAAAGTTTATTCTATATATTTAGCCAGATGTTTGTGGACACCCCTTCTAATGAATGCATCCAGCTACTTTAAGTTGCACCCATTTGCACTGTGTGACAAACACACAGCTTGTCTAGTCCTCGTAGAGAAGTACTGCCAATAGAGTAGAATTCCCAGGAGCAGAAACACAAGAACGGAAGAAGATTTGGCACCCTGTGGGGTATAAAGCCCCACCCGTGCATTGAGGGATGGGATTGTGTTCTCTTGAATGATGGTTGGTGCTCCATCCAATTCTTTTAGGATGAGACAGGGAGTTGGGGATGGGGAACATCTTGACCTTACGAGCACTCTTGTCACTGAATGCAATCAAATCCTTATAGCAATGCTCCAAAATCTGGTAGAGACAGTTACTTCAAATGTGATGTAACTGACCCCATTAGCGGGGTTAGCTGTAATGGATGGAGAAACTAGTTCTACCCACTTTGAGAGGCTTAGTTGAAAACTTGCACTACAACTAACCCTGCTGGGTGGAGGCTGTAATTTGGCCTGGCTAGCTCTTACTGTGAGTCATATGGAAATTATATGTTTCAATGGTGCTTTATTACAACCACCCAGAGGGTAATTGAAATAATGCAGGATGAACGTGATGACTTTATGACACCGACCAGCCTTAACATTAAAACCACTGGCAGGTGAAGAAAATGGCATTGATAATTTTGTTACAGTGGCACCTGCCAAGCTACAGTCAGGTACACATATTACACATCAAGTCCACAATACATTCTTGAAGTTGGTGTACTGGTGTACCAGAAGTGTTCAACAGAATGCTGAAATGGTGATAGTGTCATGGATTCCTGTGGCTCACTGATGAGCAAGGGGATTGAAGGCTAGGCTGTGTGCTCTGCTCCTAGAGCAACTGTTGAACAAATTGCTGAAAATATTAATGCTCGTTATGTCTTGTCCATGCCTCATGCCTGGGTAAAGGGTGTTTTAAAGGGACATTTGTGCCGAGAACACACACACACACATATATACACAATTGTGATCACATCACTAGTGTATAGAGTAAGCACACATGTCTGGAGGGTTGGGCAGCCTTCTCTGCAGCGTCCGGGGAGCAGGGAGGGGTAAGTGCCCAACAGTTGCAGCTTACATTTACATTTAAGGCGTTTAGCAGACGCTGTTATCCAGAGTGACTTACAAAGGTCCTTACTTCACTGTTTACTCAGAAAATATCCTTAGCTAGTTTGTATCGACTAGGATCCAGAAGATACCCCTAAGCTTAGATACTACTAAACACAAAAGGCAGTATGGAGACCACAATACTTGACACTACACTTTACCCAAGTACTCTTGGAAAAGATGGGTCTTCAGTCTGCGTTTGAAGACAGCAAGTGACTCTTGCGGCAGCTCGGTCCACCACTTTTGTGACAGGACAGAAAAAAGCCTGCAGGTCAAGCTGAGCCATACTTGAAGCTCGATGGGCTCTTGGTACTGATCGGATTTTGACCATTGCCATGGGCTGGTCCACAAAAAACATACCTGTATGGGACAAAAACCTTGTAAAGGCTTGGAAATTGTAAGAAAAAAATGACCAAGATGACTAAAAGCATGTTCATCTTGAAAATGTTTAACTACATTAAAAAGTTGTGTAACAGTTTAACCCAAGTTAGTTTGTGCCGCACTTTCCCCTATATCATTTTCTGGTGAAGTCATTCATACGTGTAACTGGAGTATAACTCTTCATACAAGAATCCATGTGACTGTGTCAATGTCTCAGTGGCATCTGTCACAAATTATGTGTGTTATGTATTTAAAGTAATTTATCTGGATACTTACGTTAGAATTATTGAAAATAATGTATCAGTCTTTTATGTTTGAGTCAAGTGAGCTGTTGGTGGAACTTAACAAATTCATACAGTGTCTGGAGTTCAGAGACGTCTGCAGCCAAACATATGTTCTAACCAGCATCACTGCTGGCATTAATATAGTTATCTGAAAATACTAAGATACCTTACATCACAAGATGCACCTTAATCTACACCTAAACCTAACCTTAACCTATACCCTAATCTACACCTTAACCTACACCTTAATCTTCACCCTAATCTACACCTTATCCTACCCAATCTTAACAGCAGTGAAATGAGGAACCCTTACCATTTCTCCGTTGATGTCAGTCTATGAGTTTTATTTTTTTAAGCTCAGAAAAGTTAATAAATACTAGAATTTTCTTCAAGTACTCAGACAGGATTCTGAGGCAGGATCGAAGGTTTATAGTTCTACCTATTTTTGGGTAAAAAATGCCAATAGCTAATGATAATCTAGCTAAACACTAGCATATCTAGCAGTGAGCTTTCGATACCTTGCCAACACCTTCCTGAGTCGGTTACATTATGCTGCCTGAACAGCAAGACTTTCTTGACACAGCCATTATCTCTCAGCGCTGTTGTTTCAATTCTTCTTCAAGTGCATAACAGGTAGGCTGTGTGTGTGTGTGTTCATGGGTGCACTACCAGTAGATGGGTGGAATGGACGTTTCTATGTTTTCCTACAAAGGGTTCTTTGAGTGATGCTTTAGAAGAAGCACTTTATGTAATAGAAATGTGAGTATGATGTAAATAAAAGTGATGGAAATAAAAGTGGTTCTTTCAAGACATCTCTCAAAGAACTTTGTGGAGTGTGAGGCTTCTGCTCAGTACAGTATGATGTTGCAACACAGTTTTCCATGTAGTTTCCAACAGTTTTCCATGTAAAAGATACACTATCTTCATATTTAATCATTACAGTAAACATGATGAGATTTGTAATGTTGTCACTGCAAACATGTATTCTGTTCATAAGCCACCCACATACAGTACACACACACACACACACACACACACACACACGAACACACCAGCAAGTACCAGTGATCTTTGATTTCTGGGAAGTGGCTGAACGTGCAGTTGTGTGAAGGTGAGCAAGGCTGTTATGTCCAGTGCTGTACTGGATTACACCAAAATACTCCAGCCATTTTCTCTGGTAATCTGCAGCATATGCTCGACCAGAAGAGACATCTTGAATTTAATTTGACCAGTTTAAGATTCACACACACACACAACACACACACACACACAAGCTCTGCCTTATTAATCTGGCCTGTGTGTCTGATTATGAGATGTTCTTTATCCCCCTAAACCCGTCTCTAATAAACACACACACACACACACACATACACATGCTCAGCTCCTCTCTGCGGCCTGTTTAGCTGTGGATTAGATCTGTCCACAGTTGTTGACCTATAAGGCTGTGATTATGTGGCGTGTTATGGTGGTCAGTTATGATAGTCCAGAGTCTAGATCATGCACAGAGACAGACAGTAACACACTCACTGCCAGGGTTTCTGTTACATTGAGTTTGTGGACTGTGAAATACACACACACACACACACACACACACACACACACACACACAGAAACACACATTAACATGGTGGGTGAAGTAGAATGAGTTGATGTCTAAGCCAAACTACATAAAACATACGAAAGGTACTTTACTGCATTATATATATATATATATATATATATATATATATATATATAGAGAGAGAGAGAGAGAGAGAGAGAGAGAAATACTGCCAATAGAATAGGACACTCTGGAGCAGATAAGCACAAACCTGTTGGCACCAAGTGGCACACTGAGCTGTAGAGCAGTGAAGCTGTGTTCTCTGGAATGATGGTTGGTGCTCCCTCCAATACTTTTGGGATGTGTCGGGGAGTTGGGCATGAGGTGGGATGGTGATCACTCAACATCCTGACCTCACTAACACTCTTGTGACTAAATGCCATCCAATCCTTACTGCAATGCTCCAAAATCAATACCCTGGACAGTAGAAATAGTTACCCTTTGATTACCCTTGATTTTGTATGAAGTATGAATGAGCAGGTGTCCTAATACTTTTGTCCATATAGTGTATGAAATACAGGGATTACTTTGTGGAATTGGATTACCGGAGGCTCGTCTGAAACCAGGAGGACAGATTTACAATCTTTGGAATTGTTAAATATTTGGTAACTAACCCTATTTTTTTTTTTTTTTTTTTTACTTCTATTGCTGAGCCTGTTTAGTTTGGGACAGTACTTCCGGCTTTCATTCCTGCTTTATTGTTCTGTTGATTTAGCTTGAAGAATTTGCACAGCTCAGATGATGTAACTGTTCACACACACCTTCCACTGAATTAGAAAAATATAAAACAATAAAATCACCAGATTAAGAATGACAGAATATTGTAGTGGAAGAAATTACTGTATGTATCAAAGTTTACTGAATGTACCATGCTGAATGCTCAGAATTAGCTTTTTTGCTATTGTGTCCCAGCTGAGCTCTACTAAAACAACAATAAGAATCTATGATTGAGCAGGTGTCCCAATACTTTTGTCTATATAGTGTGTGAAAAACAGTGATCACTTTGGGGCAGCAGATTACCAGGGGCTCATCTCAAACCAGGAATTGTACCTTCTGTTTTCTCATGAACTGAAGCATTGCAGGGGACAGATTTGCAATTTTTTGAAGCTTGAAGAATTTGCGCAATGCAGCTCAGATTGTGTAACTGTTTACAAACCTTGCCAATAGTTGCCAATAAAGTCACCAGATTATAAATAACAGAATATTGGCATGAAAGAAATGACTGTATTTTAAGTTTGCTACCATTCTGAATGTTGATCAAGCTCAGAATAAACTTATTTGTATTGGTTGAGCTCAACTACAACAACAAGAAAAAAACTATGAATGAGCAGGTGTCCCAATACTTTTTTCCCTATACAGTGTATGAAAGAAAGAGATCACTTTGTGGAGATCACTTTGTGGACAGTTGTACCTCCTGTTTTCTCAGTTTTCTTGTGACAGATTTACAAGAGTTTTTATATTTGGTAACTAACCCTGTTCTGTTCATTTGTTCTGTTGATTCAGCTTGAAGAATTTGCACAATGTAGCTCAGATTGTGTAACTGTTTACAAACCTACTATTACTGCCAATAGTTGCCAATGAAATCACCAGATTAAGAATGACAGAATATTGTCATAGAAGAAATGAGCTCAACTACAACAACAATAAGATAGATAGGATTCCTCCTATGACACAGCTGATACGTTCAGTCATGTGATTTCAGCCTGCGAAGGCAGTCAAAACAACTAGACATTTCAAGCTCCTGGAATGTTTTTATGATCAAGAGCAACAAAGCCATTTTTGTCCGTGTCAATTGAGGCGTGTGTGTGCAATTTACCATTGAATGCAGATCTATGCATAAGTGTGGGAATGGTTTTCTTTGAATTACCATTAAACAAATAAATTAAGCAAGTAAGGAAAACACTGAGCTTCCTAGAAATCCTTCCATAAAAACGTAGAAGATCTCAAATGTGAAAAACTCTCCCTTCGAGGCTGACATTCATCTTTATGATTTCATCTATTTCTTTTTTATATATATACCAAATTTACCCAAAAGAACCAATGAAAATGTTTCTCCATGGTTTGAACCATGTATCTGCTTTTGTGCACTGTGTAAATAATGCTGGATAAATAGACCAATAGAAATGCTCTAAATTACTTGGAATTAGCTCTTATTTCACACTTTTGCATTCTCCTGTAAAGTCGCCATATTGGAAACACATGTTTTTCATTGGACAGCGCTGATATGCTGATATCATCCATGGCAGGCTTCAGATCCTCTATGAAGTGCCAGTACATAGTGCCTGCTGTACTCTAGGTACACTGAACATGTGCTGGACAAGGTTGAGAAACTAAACTGGTGAACAAATTTTGATTAAACAATAACACATCTACCACAAACGGTCACAAGAACACGTGACCATTCATGCACTCCCACTGAAGCTCTTGCACTGAAGTTACTTTTTAGAACATGATGAAGAACGAAGAACAGATCCCTTCTCAGTTTTTCACACTAGTCTGGATTTGAATCCAGTTGCAGATCATTTTTCACCTGAGCATGAAACCTTAAGTTTTGTTACTGCTCCTTTAAGACTTATATATGTAAATGATCTGGAATTTTATTGGCTGCTCTACAATCAAAAAGCAGTCTAAGCTGAAATACTCCTTATAACTGGTGCTAAACTGCTCTGGGCCAACTAGGATCATATAATTTTATTGTTTTTTGTGACACAAATCACAAATATGTGAAATTAACATGAGCTGGTTTTATAGTTTAATTTCCATAAATATGGACCGTGTAGACGCAGGGCACTAATGCTTTTACATCATATACTTGGGCCACACAGTGTATACACTGTATAGACAAAAGTATTGGGACCGTTTGGGGAGTTTACCCTGCTTTTGTTGGAGTAACTGTCTCTACTGTGAAGGGAAGGCTTTCTACCAAATTATGGAGAAGAATTGCTGTGAGGAATTGATTGCATTCAGTGACAAGAGTGTTAATGGGGACGCAATGTTGGATGATCACCACCCCACCTCATCCCCCAACCCCCCAACTCATCCCAAAAGTATTGGACAGAGCATCAACCATCATTCCATCATTCACAATGCTGGAGGGCTTTATACCCCTCTAGCCCACACCTGGTATTAGGCATAGTGCCAATAGGTTGATGTTTATCTGCTCCAGACAGTCCTATTATATTGCCAATACTTCTCTACAGGGACAAGACAAGCTGTGTGTGAGCATTTGTACTTGAATTGTTACTGATTAGAAGGGGTGTCCACAAACATTTGGATATATAGTGTATTGCCAGTGAGTTTATGCATATTTTTCATTACACACGCTTATTCTGTCTGTCAAAGTCTGAGGCGTATTTGCCACAGAGGCATCAACATTCCCAGTCATGTCCGTACACGGACCAATCACTGGAATAAGGTCAGCAGTATGGGAGATTCAGACATCTTTGTTGGCTCAATACGTGTTGAAATGCTTGTATTCAGCCTTGAACGCAAGCTTTTCGGTACGTTTCTCAGAGCAATGTCACAATATTTTTCAATCATTGACTAATTTGAGGAACACTATGAGCACCTGCTGAACGGCGAGATTGTCTGACTAAGCAAATATGTCATATTTTCTCACACTCTCTCAAACAGTGTGTTTTGTGTCAGGGTAGCAAAGTGAAAACAGTCAAAGCACATGTTCCCATTTTTTTTCTTCCCTGAATGCAGCCCAGCTGCAAGTGCGTATGTGTGTGTGTGTGTGTGTATGTGGTGGTATGAAGGATGAAGGTAGTCCGGTCCCAGCTATTATTGATGACATGTTGCTGAGTCACCCTTCCCTCCCCAAGGTGAGTAAGAGCAAGCGTCAGTTACGGGAACACACACACACACACACACACACACACACACACACACATTCAAAGATGAAGAGACCCTACTATTTCTCGTATACTCTCATTACTGCCTCACTCAACAGGGTTTTTTAACAGGGCCTCTCCCCAACCGGCAGCTTAATATAGCAGCTAACACACACTCCGAGACAAATAAACAGTTCTGATACAATGGAGTGGTGTTGTATGCAATGAAAACAAACTCCTACACTCAGATCAAAGGCATCAACTAGTGTGTGTGTGTGCAGGTTGTGCGTATGTATGTGCTCTCAGTTACTGGCATACATGTCTGATTCATAATACACTCATACGCATTGTGAAAAATATGCTTAAGAAAAAAAAAACAGAGACAAGAAAATGCCGGAGGCAGTAGGTAGCAACTGCACGTAGGCTTAAATAGGACTTTTCCACAAGAAGATATAAACACATTATACCAGCAGACATGTACCAGACAAATGCACGTTCAAACAGTAACAGACAAACAGGGTTAAACCACAGAGTCTCAGGATGAGACAGAACTAAAGACAAAACACAAGCAAGACTCAAAAAAGCAACAGTGGCAAATCGAAGATGTGTGTGATCATTAGCAACTAGCGGCAAGTGTGAATGGGTGCTGACAAGGTGGCACCAGGAGCTGAGGAACAATCAGGAACATTAGAAGGTAAAGATGTGAAATGACAGAAGCCAAGCAGTCTAGACTGAAGCCACTGCAAGGAAGGTACTGCCAGTCCTCCAATTTACATTTACGGCATTTAGCAGACGCTCTTATCCAGAGCGACTTACAAAGTGCTTTGCTATTTACCCAAGAAAAGCCTTAGCTAGTTAGAATAGACTAATAATACAAAAGATACCTCCAAGCTTAGACATTACTAAACACAATACAATAAGGCGACCATAGAACTATTCGTCCAAGTACTCTCTGAAGAGGTGGGTCTTCAGTCTGCGTTTGAAGACAGCGAGCGACTCGGCCGTTCGAACATCCAGGGGCAGCTCGTTCCACCACTTTGGTGCCAGGACAGAAAAAAGCCTGGACGCTTGTCGTCCACGGATTTTGAGGGATGGTGGGTCGAGCCGAGCCTTACTTGAAGCTCGAAGGGCTCTTGGTGCAGATCGGCTTTTGACCATTGCCATCAGATACGGAGGGGCTGGTCCGTTCTTGGCTTTGTAGGCCAGCGTCAGGGTTTTAAATCTGATGCGGGCAGCTACAGGAAGCCAGTGGAGAGAACGCAGCAGTGGAGTGACATGGCTAAATTTTGGGACATTGAAGACGACCCGTGCCGCTGCATTCAGGATGAGTTGCAGGGGCCTGATGGTGTGCAGAGGGAGACCAGCCAGAGAGTTGCAGTAGTCAAGTCTGGAAGTGACGAGACTGAACAAGCACCTGGGTGGCCTCTCTAGAGAGGAAGGGTCAAATTCTCCGGATGTTGTACAGAAGAAATCTGCAGGACCGAGTTACGTTTGCAACATGACTTGAGAACGATAACTGATCATCCATCACTACACCAAGGCTTCGGGCTTCAGTAGAGGGAGTGACCAGTGAGTTCTCGAAGGTGATGGCAAGATTGTTTCTTGGTCCAGCAGTTCCCGGGATGTACAGCAGCTCCGTCTTGCTGGGGTTGAGTTTGAGGTGGTGAGCCGCCATCCAAGACGAGACGTCGGCGAGGCATGCTGAGATACGGGCAGAAACCTGTGTGTCAGACGGTGGGAAAGAGAGCATGAGTTGAGTGTTGTCGGCGTAACAGTGGTAAGAGAATCCATGGGAGGATATCACTTTACCAAGAGAGTGAGTGTACAGTGAGAAAAGAAGAGGACCAAGAACTGAGCCTTGTGGAACGCCAGTGGAGAGACTACAAGGAGCGGACGTGTCGCCCTGCCACGTTACCTGGTATGAGCGTCCCTGCAGGTATGATGCAAACCATTGCCATGCAGAGCCGGCAATTCCAAGACCGGCAAGGATAGACAGGAGGATCTTGTGGTCCACTGTGTCAAAAGCTGCGGAGAGGTCAAGAAGGATCAGAACCGAGGACATTCTGGCAGCTTTAGCTGCATGGAGCTTCTCTGTAACTGCAATGAGAGCAGTTTCAGTAGAGTGTGCAGCTTTGAAGCCAGACTGGTGGGGGTCCTGAAGATTGTTCAGAGTGAGAAAGAGAGACAGTTGGTTGTAGACGGAACGTTCGAGAGTCTTTGAGAGGAAAGAGAGAAGAGAGATAGGTCTGTAGTTGCCGATGTCCAAGCTGTCCAGAGTTGGTTTCTTTAGGATGGGCACGACTCTGGCAGACTTGAAGGCCGATGGTACCTGACCTGATGACAAAGAGCTGTTTATGATAGAGGAGATGAAGGGGAGGAGGTTTGGAGCGATTGTTTGGAACAGAGGGGATGGAATAGGGTCTAGTGGACAGGTGGTAGGATTATTGGAGGTGAGAAGATGGAGGAGGTCATCTGTGGAAAGAGGAGAGAAGCAAGTCAGAGAAGAGGGAGGAGGAGGGCAGTGTCTAGAGAGGGGGGTAGAGGCAGCGGGGAAGGATCGGCGGATCTTGTCAACCTTTTCTTCAAAGAAGGAGACAAAATCATCTGCAGACAGGGTAGTGGGAGGTGGGGGAGTAGGAGGGTTGAGGAGAGAGGAGAAGATGGTGAATAGTTTGCGTGGGTCAGATGCAGAGGATTCCAATTTCCCCCTGTAGTAAGATGCTTTAGCGGCAGCAACTTCCGTTCTAAACCTGGAGAGAAGAGACTGATAGGAGCGGAGGTCGGAGTCGTGTTGTGACTTCCGCCACTTCCTTTCAGCCAGTCTTAGCTCTCTACGGTTGTTGCGGAGAACATCTGACAGCCATGGGGAAGGTGGAGAAGAATTTGCTGACCTAGGGGAGAAAGGGCAGAGAAGGTCGACAGAGGTGGAGATAGAAGAGAGGAGAGTGTCTGTAGCAGTTTCAAGTGGGAGAGAGGAGAAAGATTCAAGATGGGGAAGAGTGGTCAGGACAGTAGAGGCAAGAGCTGAGGGGGAAACAGAGTGAAGATTGCCGTGAAGAGTGGAAGAACTTGCAGAAGTGGTAGTTGAAGGAGCAGAGAGGGGGAGTGAGAAGGAGAGAAAGTGGTGATCAGAGAAGTCCAAAGGAGTCACAGCCACATCCAGAGCAGGGACAGGTCTGCTGAAGATCAGGTCCAGAGTGTTCCCTGCTCTGTGTGTTGGTGCAGACTGGTTGAACGCGAGATCAAAAGAGGATAGGATTGGGAGAAGGCATGAAGACTGGAGTTTCTCTGATGGAAGGTTGAAGTCGCCGAGTAGAATAAGTGGGGCGTCAACAGGGAGTCCACTCAGGAGAACATCCAGTTCATCAATGAAACTGCCCAAAGGACCAGGACCTCCAACATGCTGCCCGATCCTACCAGTATGGGCCTTTGGGCTCCGGCCAGGCACTGGAGGTGGGAACGGTAGGAGCTAAAGGAACTGAGGTGCCATGATCTAGAGCATTTGAACCAGCTATGACTAAGATCCTCAGCTGCATCAACATTGGCAAGTAGACAAAACCAATGCAGCAGGATCAGCAGCAATAGAATTCTGAGGAATATTTTCAGCAACAGAGTAAGAATATTTGGGATTCCAAAGTATGATATCTGGCTTCTCAAAGAACTCGTTTGAATGAAAGATCCTATAGGATCTTTTGTCAACTATTTTTGGATCCAACTATGAAGAACTTCTTGAATGTATCTCACTGAAAGAAGCCCTTTGCAAAAGCATTTCTCCTTAAGAATTGGTCCTTAAAAAGAGAGATTAAGAGGTTCCTCCACAGGTTCAATGGAAACATTCATCAAGTATCCTGTCCCTTTAAAAATGCCAGGTTAAGTAGCAATGGGGACTACAGTAGCAGGGCCAACAGCTATGGAAACTGGAGGTCCAGAGGAAGAGTTTCAAAGAGCAGCACCCTGGTTATAAAGGTTTTCTCTTTTACATCTACAAAAAGGTAAAAAAAAGGAGAGCAATAAGGCCCCAACACTTACAGCAGTTCTCAGCGACATAACTATGCAGACATAACGTACAATTCTGATAACAAACACAGGAACTGGAGACACTGTAGCCATCACAGACTGAGAAGCCATGAGGAAAATGACACATTCTCCCTGACACTCCCTGTCACTTAAGATAAGGGAGCTAGGGCTTTCCTCTATTGTAGCACTACTGACTAGAGCCAACTAAAGCTCCCTCCCAGAAATCTCCTTGCTTGCCTTAGGTTATGTTAGCTGGTTGGTCTAAGGCTCTTCAACCATTTAGAAGCTTAGAAACATCACTGTTTCCATCCTTAGCATATTATAACTTTTTCAAGTGCTTTATCTGTACGCAGTGACACAGTAGACTACCTTAACTTTCACCACAGCATTGAAAAAATAACTCATTGAGTACAATAGGAGGCCCATAATACTTAGGGCCTTGTGTTGTTTAGCCTTGGCCACACTTTGCACCCCTGCTTTGTTGGTGTAGTCTTCTGTAACTCTACTAGAGGAAGGGTAGTGTGCACATACAGTTGAAAGACATAACAATCACAGGACAATTCATATTCACACAGAACAACATGTATAAAGGATCAGGACCGAATAAGATAACTGTGAACTAAGGAACGGGTGAGAACACACAAACTCAGCAAGGCTACACAAAGACAGAGAAGAATGGAAGACTGGGCTGCACTTCCAAGCAGGCACTTCCAAGGTTATCTAAGGCTGTGTTCACACAGCAGGTAAAGGCCCAGAGGCCATTTAAACAGCAATGCTTCATGTGAAACTTCGGCTTCATCTTCACCAGCATCATAGGAACTATCAAGGACTTCCAGTGGCTGGGCTTATCACAAAGAAAGTGATCAAGCTTGCTGTAAAAAGGGCACATCATTCAGCCACACCCATTTCTTTGGTTTGCTTCTTTGGGTTCTTGAACTTAAGCTTTTTATTTTTCTTCACCACTGCAGCCATGGCCTCCTCTGGCCGCATTTGGCCATTTCTTATTTCTTATTTCTTCATAGTGGTTGCAATATTTGCCTTCGGAAATATCACCCCCCAAATATTTATATGGTCTATTACCTCTCTATCTCACCACCTCTCAAACCTCACTCACTGGTGCCGTCTATTTTCCATTCACTGTAGTGTGCATTTTTGAGGAATGTTGAGTTGGATTGACGTAAAAGTTGCATAAATTACAAACTGCCTGTTCAGACTGAGTCACACTGCTGTGCATCATAATGCAATACTACTTATAAAAACCGGCCCAAATCAGAACTAAAAATGTCAGATTCAGTGTGTTTTTGAGCCTGTGCTGATTCTGAATCAGTGTGTAGAGCCTGTGTGGATTCTGAATCTGTGTGTAGAGCCCGTGCTGATTCTGAATCAGTGTGTAGAGCCTGTGCTAATTCCGAATCGGTGTGTAGAGTCTGTGTTGATTCTGAATCAGCGTGTAGAGCCTGTGCTGATTCTAAATCAGTGTTTAGAGTCACTGCTAATTCTGAATCAGTGTGTAGAGCCTGTGCTAATTCTGAATCAGTATGTAGAGCCTGTGCTAATTCTGAATCAGTGTGTACAGTCATATGATGAAAACGATCAGATTTAGGCCACTTTTACCTGCTGTGTGAACATAGCCTAAGTACTATTAACACCAAGTGACAGGTCTAGGGCAGAGCTCACCCGAAGGGCTGGTACTGTCCTGCCCAGTTTGCCAGATTACTGCATTTCTTTGCTCAAACACACCGACGAAACATGGTACTTCAGACGAGTTCAATCTGATCTGACAGTAAAGAATTTTCTAGGAAAATCCCCAAACTGTGATGGACACTGGCCCTCCAGGAGCGTGACTGACGATTTCTGGTCTACGGTGAAACCATTGCAAACAAGGTTCTGAGAGGATGGAACTCGAGTGAACTCAATGCAGTACGTGCTATCCAGTACGCTGTGGATCAGGCCTAAAGTGAAGCCTCCTTTGCCATTTTACACATGATCATTGCTTGGGTACAGCCGTGGCATTAGAAAGGCTATAATGAACATCTGAAATGTTTCAATGTATTTCTAAGAATTTCCTGAAGTGTGTTCTCGAGCAAAATCCTACCAAAAAGCCTACATCAGATTCATGATGGATTTTTAAACCCTGGAATTGTTCACAATTGCTCTTCTCTCTTCACATAAATAATGATGGATCCTATCCTCATGAATTGAACAAATCCCAAGTAAGCAAACATTGGTGAATGTCAGAATCTTTGTGAAAGCTGCATAAGGCCAATTGGTGAACAAGGCCCAAGGTGTTTAAGTAATAGCCTCAGCAGCATACGACAATGGAACCCAACACCTTTTTAATGCTTAATCCTGCAGTAGATTAGACTGCAGCGTGTTGTTGGGGGAAGCAAGTCTCAGAATAGCTCAAAGAGATCCATTTACAGTACAAAACCGGGCATTGTGCTACCGTGAGGAGGACGCCCATAAACTCACTTCCTGCCACTGACACTCCTGGCACGACCAGTATTTACAGAAATGTTACGGGCTGACAGCGTACAATTAAACTTGTCATAACAGAACTCATCCAAGAAAAAGACAGGGGAGCCATGAGGCAGGGGTGACGTCAGCTCGTAGGGAGAGTGAGAAAAAGAGAGAGCGCACAAAAGCGAGAGAGTGAAAGAGACAAAGAAAAAGAGGAGTAAACAACTGTTATGCTTGGACAGCATTATTGAATGTGTGGGTATGTGTGTGTGTATATGTATGTGTGTGGGACAAAAGGCCTGTGTGTAATGGGTCAGAAACCCAATAGCTTATGAAATAGCATTTCTCCCGAACTATCAATCTGTCCATTAGAGGGCCTTTGAAGTTGATCTGCATTTTGAAAGAAAACAGAGCAGAAAAGAAAAGGAAATAAACGAGGGCGGCCTTTTTAGCTCCGCATGCCTGAATTATTGCAGGGATGTACAGCTGAAACCCTAGACTGCTGCAGTGCATGTGTGTGTGTATGTGTGTGCATGAGGGGAAAAAAACAAGTTTGACCCCTCGCCTCTTGATGCCAGAGGTCAGCGTGTGTGTATATGTGGGATTGAGCTGCTGCTCTCTCTGCTCTCACAGTTAAAACACACTCCACCAGTCTGGCGTCGTAAATACTCCAAAATGGAGTGGAGTGATGGCCTGTATGAGGTTTAGGAAGTCGAGAGGGTGGCGATTGTGTAATTCTGCTTTGCGAGTGAATATGTCTGCCTCGGTTGGATAACACAACGTGTCTCGCTGTGGCTGTCAACTCTTCTCATGCCAACAGCTCCGGGTCTCAAAGATTTGAAGGCCATCTTCTCCCAACTGCTGTTTTGACAGATCTCCACAGGTGTTCTACAGAATTTAGAGCTCATCTCAGCTCATTGCTGGCTTCTTCAGAACACACCAGAGCTTAAACCATTTCTACCATATTCTAAGCTTTGCTCTGGGTCATTGTCCTTCTGAACCCATGACCCTAAGGCCTCACTTCATTATCTGTAAATGGTACAATTATGTGCTTTACCAAAAAATGTGGCTTCTTTAAGTAAGTTCTGGCCAGCTTCATGTGCACAGTGGACACAGGAACATTAAGATCTCTGAAGATGGACACATAGCCTTGAGCTTTCCATGCTTCTCCTCAATTTTGGTTCTTTCATCCTTGGACAGTCTGGTGGAGTGTTTTCTAAACAGAAGTGCAGGGGTTCCAATATTGTTGTCCATGACTGTACATCCATCAGTATATACAAAAGATGTATGCCAGCCTAGTTCTTATTAATACATATTGTTCAATAATATTATCTGATTATTAAAATGTGCTGTGCTGCTCAGTGCTGTAGTAGTATGCCTATGTCAGTGCACAATAAAAAGTATGTCTCTAAAACGGAGCTTAGATTGTAAAATCTCTTTGGCTGATTCAGATTCAAAGCTATTGTAAAAGCACATCAGCGATGACCGATATCAATCACAGTTTGCCGCTGTCCTGCAGGTCGACCATTTTCCTCTTATTTACTGCACTTTTTACTCTGATTCGTTTTGACAGTTTGGGCAGGACAGTAATTTCGCATTTGAATAATATTACTTTCCTGCCCAAACTGCCAAGAGTCTTATGAAGAGGTGGTCTCGGTCCGGAGTGGTTCATTTGTGGTTAAAAGACCCGTTTGTGGTTAAAGAATCTGAACTCGATTCGATCCAACTACCAGGTGTACAAGTTTAAGCTTAAACAGCTCCTATTGCCAGGTGATAACGAGATAATTACGACAGCTATGAACAAATTCCATCTCTGCTGTTACTCCATGTTGAACTGCATAGAAATATGCGCTAGTCCACATCACAAAACCAACTCCCTGTATTTACTCTCTTGCTCCCACCCCAGACAGGTGTGACCAATAAGCGGAGAAAATGGTCTCATGTGGTTTATTGTGTTGTGATTTGCTGCGCTTGATTTTTTTCCAGTGTGAAACAAAACCAAACCAAAGGGAAGATGCTACAAATGTACAAAATTGTTAACTGATTCCAACCAACTGTAGATGTGAAAACGCCCTTTGTGTCCAAATGGTAAATCACCAATAAGCAGGAGCGCTGTCTTGGGGGGAGAAGAATGATTCTAAGGGCCTGACAGGGGCCTTAAAATATATGAATTAAGTTTTTACCAGAATTGTTCTGGGATCCACAAGAATTCTTTATTTCTAGTAGACATCATAGATTTTTTGTTCTTAAGCAAAAACATTAGCTAATGTTAATGGCGGCTGCTGAGTGCCTACCACAACTTACTGAAGAACACTGAAAAGGCACCTTCTGTGGGTCATGCCATTGTGCGTAGCCTTGTCAAGTCTGGCCTTTCCTTCCTAGTCCTCCTCTGCACATTTCAAAACATTATGATCATGTCTGTGGCTATTACTAATATGACAAACTTGAATTCTGTTACTTTGTTGCTTGCCAATCAGTCCCTATGAACTGCTTAATGCAATTATTATTAATATTTCAACCTCTGCATTTAACCCATCTGTGGCAGCGAACACAGCAAGCACAACGAAAGCCAGGACGGGACTTTTTTTAAGGCTGTTTTAAGGGGTGAAGCTCAAATCTCACTGGTGGGTCTGCGCTGTCCAAGGACCAGCCACTGCAAGTCCCAGGAGCTTACTAGAGGAAGGGTTAGGACCAATACCAAACACCAAGTCCTTTTTCATTTGCATAATACAGCGATCACACAAATTCCTCCATTTTTGTTGGTCACTTTTTGAATCTAGCACATCTTCTGTGATGAATGGACCAATACTTTGACTTCTATTAAAAGTTGAGAAGGTGCTTTCTTTCTTCTGTAAAGCTAGAACTAGTAGATATTCCCTTCATGTGTTTCCTACAAGCTGCTTTAGGAAGAGGCCTAGCCTTTAGCACAGTGATTACAGCATACACACACTCACAGACACACACACACACACACTCTTGTACACAGTTTCAGAATCAGGGGCTGGAGCAAGTTTGTTGCTCGCAGCACTGTGATTTGATTTGGAAGATCCTGCTCTAAATATGAAGTCTTCAACTCAAGCGTCATAGTTTAGACTATGTAAACCTCGAGTAAACCTCCCTGTCTCAGAAAGGGAGGGTGTTTTTTCAGTCTTCTCCTCTTCTCTTTTCCCTCTGAAAAGCCAGTGTTGTCAGTGCATCATATAAAAGAAGATATACAAGCGATTCACATGCTAATTCCGGGGCTGCCTTTAAAAACCAGAGGAGGAGAGGAGAGAGGAAAAGTGCTATTGAAGGAGAGAAAGAGGGAGGGAAGGGGGCAGTGTGATGAGAAGGAGAGTGAGCTTTAGCAAGCTCCAGAGACAGAGAGGCATCTGTGTATGTGTGTGCGTGTTTGTGTGTGTGTATGTGTGTGTGTGTGTGTGTGTGTGTGTTAGTTAGGAGTGTATGTATCAGCACAGCTGAATGAAAACATGAAAAGAACACTTACTTCATTTGCCTGGTACAGCCAAGTCATAAATAAAGGGAGTGAACAATAGCATCACTATGACATTATTCAGCTGGCAACTGGATTAACGCTTTGTTAAATATCAGTGAGAGAGAGAGAGGTAGAGAGAGAGAGAAAGGGAAAGAGAGAGGGGGGGGGGGGCATAGAGAGAAGTGATTACTGTAGTTTTCAACCCATAGAGGTGCCCATTTTTGTATCGGGGTGAGATCACCCATTTTTCTGCCGACCTCTATCTTGTCTGTGTGGATCCAGAGATTTCTGTGGTGTTAAGGGGGTTTGTTTACACAAAGAATTGTGGGTAATGTGGTGTGAAATCATGCCCTCCGTAATAGTGTTTTGCTTTTGGCCGTGTTGCTTAACCACGGATAACGGCCTGTTGCTACGTGGCTGAAGATTCACTCCCAGCCTGGAATTCTGCCAATCGATCCCTATTCCAAATGACGTTATTGTTTCCCCTTTATAACAGACATCTATTGACAGGAATAGACACCTGACTAGTAACTCATTCATATTAATTCACCATCAGTTGTGTAATGGACAAGACAAGCGATGTAATAACGTTGAGATGTATAAAGCTAGCGCTGTTATTTTGCTGTAGTACTGAAATGTATGGATACGTAATGAAGCATTTACATTAACACTGGAATTACATTCTGGTTCATATCAACAGGTTCAAGTCTGTAGTTCCAGCAGGTCTTCTACTAGCTGATAATCCCCAGATTCCCACCACACCTCATGCCCCCCCCCCTCCCTAACTTATCCCAAAAGTATTGGATGGAGCACCAACCATCATTCCAGAGAACACAGTTCCACTGCTCCACAGCTCAATGCTCGGGGGCTTTATACCCCTCTAGCCAATGCCTGGCATTAGGCATGGTGCCAGTAGTTTCAATAGAAAAGGACCAGAGAGTCCTTTTCTATTGGCAGTACTTCTCTACAGGGACTAGGCAAGCTGTGTGTGTGCATATTTAACTGTGCACACACTGCCATATAATCTTCACAGGTTCACAAAGGTTTTTTTCTATCACTGTTTTTTTATTGGCTTATTAAAAGAAACATAATTAAATGCATGTTCATAATTTAAGACTTTGATATTATAGTGCAAATTCTGAAAGTATTTAATTTTATGTTTAAATAAATGCTCAAATTCATTCATTAAATATTATCTATCAGGCTGTGCATTTGTATCAGTGATTTTATTGTATTATATTTTATTCATTATATGTTTAGAATATGTTATATGTTTGTTCGTTTTTTTACTCTGCATAATTTACCTGTTAAGATGTAAATAACAATGTAAAATGTGACATAACTTACCAGGTCAGACTTCTTCACCTGAAGAATTTAATGGCTTTAAAATAGAATGCATAATAGAAATGTACTACATGGAAACATTAATAAAAGTTTAGAAATATGTTGTACAATGACTGAAATATTGCTTTGCACAAGTTAAGCCATGATGCCTTTAAAATCTTTTTTAAATAAATCAATTTAGGGTGCAAGGTAAACTGCAAGGTAAAAAGTTCTCTAATGAAAACTTCAGATTCACCTCTATGTTGCTATTATAAATATTACAGAATCCTTGATTTCTGAACAAAATCACAGTTCTTTTAAATGAGTAGCAAAAAAACACTCTTAAGATGTAACGGAAGTAAAGCGATTTTCAACCTTTTCTGTTCGTTTCATTTATCATGAAATTACAATACAAAATGATTTACACAACAAAGGGTAGCTGACAATTCGCAGTATTACATACATTAGTAGTATGTATTCGCAGTTCTTGCATAACAGTGATGTCATAACTCAAAATGCACGAGTAGGTTTACTGTTTTGGATTTTTTTTAAATGAACTTTTAAAGTCAGGACCTCTTTGCAGTAAACTCAATCAAGAAAAATCGTGCAAAAGTGCAAAAGTGCAAAAAGGTTATGTGAGTGTTGCAGTAGAAGAACGAATTTTGCTTCCATAAAGAACTTTCCCAGCTAGAATTATTAGGTTAATCGAACATTACGTGAATGTTCTGAATGTTAAAATATTTATATTTCCTAGAATACTTTTTACTGGACTTTTTATGTTTATTTGTTTATTCTTACAATTAAATACAGGCTTTTTGCATTTGGTAGGCTTATTAAAAAAAAAAACATAACTAAATGCATGTTGATAATTTAAGATTTTGATTGTATAGTGCCAATTCAGAAAGTATTTAATTTTATGTTTAAATAAATGCTCAAATTCCTTTAATATTCATTCATTAAATATTATTTATCAGGCTGATATCAGTGTGCATATGTATCAGTGATTTTATTGTATTCTATTTTATTCATTATATGTTTAGAATGGTGAACATTGCTACAGATGTCTCCATATTGTTAATGTTTGTCTAACTGGGAAATTTTTCTGGAATATTAAAAACTTTTTGATTAACTTTCTTATTAAAGAAAGTCTAAAAACTCTAAAAATATGTGTATGATAATGTATGATTGTTATATGTTCTGTATGTTAAGTATGTCGGACCCCAGGAAAAATGGCTGCTATCTTGATAGCATCTATGGGGGACTACTATGACATCACACGTTTTCTAAACAATCCTGAAACATTATTTCTGTAACTGTCCTGGAACCTTTCAAGGTCTAAAGACCCTTAGGTTCTTTACCAATTTAGGTTGTTCCCACTCTCTATTCCAAACATCTCTATTTTGGTATCTCTAAATATGGTTCTTGTGGAACCAAAACTCGGTCTTTATTGTATTACTCAAAGAACTCTTTGAAGCCCTTTTTAAGGCCTAAACCCATTAGCACTGCCCCCACATAGCATGTCCCCACATAGAAAACATACATACATGGACATAGTTAAAGAAGAACTGCAGACTTCTCTGCAGACTTTCCCTCCCTCTCTTTCTATGCAACAGGCTGTGTGATGTAATAGTGACTCACTGTTGCAAGCTTTATTAAGATGAGCTACTCCTGAGGTGTGGAGTTCGCTGTGGAGTTCAGACATCCTTTTTGTTTTCTCTGGCCACTGTATTACAACGGGGGGGTTGGAGGCAAGAGAGAATGGGAGAGAGAGAGGGTTTAGCCTCCCAAGTTATTACACGCACCACCACATTTTTACTCCCACAAACACTCGTACATACAGTAGACACACACACACACACCTGCTGACTGACTCAGCAATAGAGCACACAGACAAATTCAAACAGAAAAGGATCTGTTTAATCTTTACTGGCATGACTAAATGGTCTGAGCATCTTCTCAGCTTTGATCCACTGACCACCTACAGGTCATGTATTATTAACTGCCCATATGAGTTAATCATACATTAGCTGTTGAGACTAACTGTAAAAATAAAACACACATTAACACGTATTTGTGTATTTCGAGAGCTACAGGTTTTGTCACCTAGACAAAGAACTACACAATTTTCCAGAGTCTGATCTCCTCAATATAATTCCCATGCACTGCTATACATTTTTCATGTTTTAAAATCAGTCCTTCATGTGTTCACCTAAGCCTAGATTTAGACAAAGGCCCTAATCATCAACTGTGCTAACTGAACTGCTGTACTACCTACATTTATATATCCTAGACTGCTGTCAGTTTATTGGCCCACATCAAAGTAATTTTCACAAAAAAATAGGTCTGGTAAACTTTGATTTGAAACTTTTGACTGAACAAAATTAGCATGTTGATAAAATCAAAATAGAATTAGTTTCATTGTGACTCAAAACATGTTTGTTTATATTGCGAATGGAATTTATTTTATCATGAAAACTTATTTCTTTGATTGTGACGCAAAATGGAATTTGTTTCATTATGACTCAAAATGGAATTCGTTTCATTATGATTCAAAATGGAATTCGTTTCATTATGATTCAAAATGGAACTAGTTTCATTATGACTCAAAATGGAACTTGTTTCATTATGACTCAAAATGGAATTCATTTCATTATGACTCAAAATGGAATTCGTTTCATCATGACTCAAAATGGAATTAATTTCATTATGATTCAAAATGGAACTAGTTTCATTATGACTCAAAATGGAACTTGTTTCATTATGACTTAAAATCGAACTTGTTTAATTTTGATTCAAAATTGTTTTTTTTATTATGACTCAAAATGGAACTTGTTTCATTATGACTCAAAATGGAATTATTTTCATTATGACTCAAAATGGAATTTGTTTCATTATGACTTAAAATGGAATTCGTTTCATTATGACTTTTTTAAGGAACCAAATTGGAATTTGATTGTTTTATTATAAACAAAATGGATTTTGTTTTATTATGACTCAAAGTTGAAGTTTTTCTTTGACCAAAAATATAATTATTTTCATTATTACTCAAAATGTGTTCCATTGTTATATTTACACTCTCTTGAAATCAGAAAATAGTCATTAAAACACACTGCTGATGTAAATGTTTATAAATAAATAAATAAACAAATATGACAGGATACAAGAGACAATAGTGTCAGTCTCTGCTGAGTTAATAAGTAGGCTGTGGTGCACATATACACACACACACACACAGTCTGCTTCCTCATGGCCTCCCCCACTGACCTAACGTCTGCTTTTAACTCCCCTACAAGCTAATGACTGATAGAGACTGTGTGTGTGTGTGTGTTGAGGAAGGCGGCTGTCTGTTGTTTGTTGACAGGAAGGTGTCGTGTCTCAGTGTGTCTGTTGCTAGGTGCCTGAGGGCTGGACGGTCCTCCTCCTCTGGACACAGGCCAACCCCTGCAGCACATCTGGGGAAACCCTGACACACGCTGGGCCCACCTGGGCCAGGTCACACACACACACACACACACACAAATACACACACACACACACACACACACAGTTTCACACATACATTTCACCACTCTGCCATTCAATACAGTATGAACTAGGATATCCCATGACTCATCTGTAAATCCTCATGAGAGCTGTTTAAGACGTTTGGCAAACAGAAACTTCCACACTTGGTCACCGTGGCTAGCAATGCTCTCTGTTCACTTGCAGTGCTATGGTCAGACACTAATGACCTCATCATATTTGTAGGGTTTGTTCTCTCCTTTCCTCACTTTATGGTCTGGTTAAGTGTGTAATAGTGATTTCCATATTATAGGGAATATCAGCATTGTGGTGAATATTTAAACAAGGACATTGTGAAACACACACACACACACAGAGACTAGGTTTGATACACTGGGTTTGAGGACTGTGGTGGATGCTTCTTAACCACTAGTGGCACTTTTTGATTTCCATCAAAATCTATCTGCTGGTCTGTCTTCCCACAACACACAGTGTATCCCTAAAACACACTTGCTAATATGCTATGAGCATTTAGGTGGTATACTAAATATACACTCCTAAACCACCTTTTCCTCACAACTTGCTAAAGACCATTGCAGAAACATTCAGCTTTTCTGACAACGCTTCCAATGACTAGCTAATGTTTTATTATGACTGAAAATAGATATTGTTTTCATATGACCTTAATGGAATTTCATTTATTATGACTGAAAATTGATATTTGGTTGCTTTATTATGACTCAATATGGAATGTGTTTTATCACTGAAAAATTCAATGTTTTGAGACTCAATATGGAATTTGGAGTTTTATTATGACTGAAAATGTAATTTATTTTATGATGAAAATTTTTGAATTTATGTTTTATTATGACTCAATATAAAATTTGGTTTATAATTACTGAAAATGCAATCAGTACACTTTTTATGACTCAAAATGAATGTTTTATTATAACTCAATATGATTTTTTTTAATTAAGACTTAAAATCGAACTTTTTAATTTTATGGCACAAAATGGAAATTCTGTAATTATGCATCAAAGTGGCATTTCCTTATTTTATTATGATTCCAAATGGAAATGTTATTTTGACTGAAATTGAAACTTATTTTATAACAAAAATTGAATTTGTTTTATGACAATAATACAACAAATACTCAACCTTTCCATTCAATTTCATCCAGATTGCAGTGATTTTTTTCACAAGCACCCGAATATTACTGCTGCAACATTTTACATTTACTTTTACGGCATTCAGCAGACGCTTATCCAGAGCGACTTACAAAAGTGCTTCACTGTTTACTAAATAAGGTAAAGGTGCACATATTTGTCACTGTACAGTGTACAGCGAAATGTGTCCTCCGCATTTAACCCATCTGGTAGTGAACACAGTCACACACATGTGTTAGGGGCAGTGAGAACACACACACCCAGAGCGGTGGGCAGCCAACTCCAGCGCCCGGGGAGCAGAGAGGGTAAAGGGCCTTGCTCAAGGGCCCAACAGTGGCAGCTTGCCAAGCCCGGGAATCGAACCCACAACCCTGTTATTGATATCCCAGCGCTCTAACCGCTGAGCCACCTCAGCTAGTTTGAATAGACTAAAAATTCAAAGGTACCTCTAAGTTTAGACACTACTAAACACAAGTCAATATGGAGACCATAATACTCTACTCTACGCCCAAGTACTCTCAGAAGAGGTGGGTCTTCAGTCTGCATTTGAAGACAGCGAGCAACTCTGCTGTTCGGACCCCCAGGGGAAGTTCGTTCCACCACTTCGATGCCAGGACAGAAAAAAGCCTGGATGCTTGTCTTCCGTGGATCTTAAGGGGTGGTGGGTCAAGCCGAGCCGTACTTGAAGCTCGAAGAGTGAAGCAGCTTAAGGTAAAGCAGAAAATTCCAGAAGAAGCTGGCAAATGAGAACTTCTCCTTGTCAATTTGTCAAAGTTGTCCAATGCGTCCAAGAATCAGAAGTCCTCAAGTGTCCCCCTTTTTTCAAACATGCAGATTATCCACAGGATGTATGATCAGATGTTGTCTGCATGTACAGGCTACAGATGACGCCATGGCTTGGTCACATTCAAATGCTACCATCTAAGCTACGCTGTTTTTTATAAACTCACTGAACTTTTCCCCCATTTTATTGCTCACTACAGAGAATTCTGATGGACCACCATCTTTACTCCCCTCAACATATCCTACCTTATTACACAGCCTCCCAAGATAAAGTCATAATTACCTGACTCTCTCTCTCTCTCTGTCTCTCTCTTTCTCAGTGACTCACTTTATAATTGTTGTGTTTTTATTTTATTTCGCTTCTCCACAGTTGCCGTACAAAGAGTAATCATACACCCCCCCATGTCTTTACACACACTCATACACAGACACACACACACACACACACAAGGTGTGGGTCGACGGCACCTCGCAATTACTCGCTGCTGATTCGCCACATCCTGGAGCCGAAGCTCAAATTACAGCCTTGGCCTCTGCGTTCGCGAACTTTATTTCCTCAGCCACCTTTCTCCCCATACCCCCCCTCCCCCTTCTCTCTCGCTCTCGCTCTCGTATTCGCCGGTGACAGTCGACTACAAAAACCTAATTAGGGCTTTCAAGCACGCTCCCATTAGCGGCAACCCGATCCCCGAAAATAATTATGACATTCCTGGTATTAAATCATTGGTTATGTCCATATCTCTGGAGTGGAAAATATGATTTGCTCGGCTACAAATTGTGGGGACCTGCTTGCTGCTTCCCAACACTTAATTATAGCCGTGTCGGGTTAAAGGAAGTCAATTTTTTTGGCGTTCCGTGGCTTTTCGCCAGCAGCGGCTTAAAAGCATTTAGCGTGCGTGGAAGAGTCAAAGCTACTGGAGAACGCGATCACGTGACATGGTGGATAAGTAGCAAAAAGTGTGCTAGTGTGAGTGTGTATATGTGCATTGTGAGAGAGTGTGTTATGGTTTTAGGGATGGGGAGTGAAGAGAATGAGAGAGGGGGGAAAGGAGGCGACAGCAGGTAAACAGCTTGAGTTGTTGACCTGAAGAAAATGTGTTTACACGTTATAGGTGTGTGTGTATGTGTTTGTTTTCAGACACTTTCAGGAACATAGCACAATATTAATATTGCTTTTTTAGCTTAGGGTCATATGTCAGTGCTTGGTGACAGGTGAAGTCATCTACAGTGAAACCTGTCACGGGCTGGGATGTATGAGCAAGATATGTTAAAAGCAGGAAAATGGGCAAGCGTAAGGATCTGAGACACCTTAACAAGGGTCATGGTCACCTAAGGCTCGTTGATGCGCTCCATGGAGGTCCCACCTCACAACTTGCGGGACTTGCTTCAGAGGTCTTGTGGTGTCCATGCTTTGAATGCTCAAATCTGTTGTGGAGGCAATAGGCAGGAGGTGCTAATGCTAAAGTTATGGCTGTGCAGGGTGTTCATGCTCATGTGTAGAAAGAGAGAGAGGGAGAGAGAGAGAGAGAGAGAGAGAGAGAGAGAGAGAGAGAGTAGAATATAGATAAGATTTCAGATCTTAGCAAATCAAATCAGAGACATGTCACCAGTTGTGATTAATGAACTGTCTGCCACATAAACTTTCCAAGCTTTATAAATTCTGACTCCTCGAATCTCGTAGTTACACTCATCATCTCCGAGCTTCTCCACAAATCCAAATATCTAAAAATGAAAGTAAAAGATGTCCAGAAGAAAGAGAAAGTCTATAAGAAGACTAACATTTTCAACATTCAGTTTCTGTTTTGCTGATTGTTACTAAGAAATGCCGGCTCAGGGAAACTATTGTCTGTGGGGGGGGGAGTGCATTTCATGAAAAGAGCACCTTGCCAACTGTGATGCATGGATGGTGGAGCAATCATATTTGTTGAGTTGTGTTGCATGAGTTGTGTTGCAGCCAGTGGCATTGGCAGTGTTTCACAAGTGGAACAAACAATGGATTCCACAAAATCTAACAAATCCTAGATGCAAATATTGATATCAGCCAAGTCAAGAGACTTTTATTGTCATTTCACAATGTACAAGTACACAGTGAAATGAAATTATGTTTTTTTTCCCAGGACAAGGGTGCTGCATGGAACAAAATGAGAACAAAGAACAATACAGTGCAAAAAACATACAGTACAGGACAGACTGCAGAAAGTGCAACGTGCAAGACAGTACAATCAATACAATAACTGCAATGTATATGAGCACATGTACTGACAAGGTATAAAAACAAACAGGTGTGTGTCTCGCATGGGTAAATCTCCGGTAACAACACTTCATCAACAGACAGCAAAGGAGTGCTCCCATGCAGTGCTACATTCAAAAGAGCCCATTTAACCTTCCATAAATCTGCCTTGTTTCCCTTTCATTTCTCACTGTTTATTAAACTGCACTGTTACATTTTGGAATTTTGATGGTTCTTCAGTTTGAAGGTACCTTAATTTGAAGAATCCTTTACTTTGAGAAACCTTCAAAAACAGGTTTTTAGAAGAAAAAGCTTCTTCAAAGCATCTTAAGAGGTTCCTCCTCATTTTTAAATTGAAAAACCACCAGAGTGTACGACAGGATTTTGGACCAGATCATGGTCATGTGACTTGTTTATTCATTTCCATAAACATTATTGATTTAATTTTGCTATTTTAAATATACATATAGATATAATACAAATATATAATATAATAAAAAATATATTTTATTATAAAACTGATTTGTTGTTTTGTATTAATTCCATAGTTTGTTTACAAATAAAGGACTATTAGTTCATACTTTACTTTGCTGTTTATTGAGTTGTTTCCCACAAAAGCAAAATCTTAATAGCAGCTTTGACTCTGCAGCTTATTCATTATTTGTAAGCAGCCCTTGTCCAGCTACATTGATCCAATTATGAACCCTGTTGCATTGTGGGTTATCAAGCATTACACTCCATGCCCTTCCTACAGATAAAGGGCATGGAGAAGATGAGGGTGTGTGTATGAGTATGTGTGTGTGAAGGAGAGCAAGAGAGAGAGAGAGAGAATATTAGTCAGGCAACTGTTAGCATGTCTGAGAACATCTTGAGGCCAAAGGTGAGAAAGCCTAATCTGTTAATCCAATTGGGTGGCTGAGTTCTGTTCACATGATCCCTTATGCTGAAGGACTAGGGATTGAGACAAACACACACACACACATATATATATACACTATGTGGACAAAAGTATTGGGACACCTGCTGGACAATTTACTGTTTCAAAATCAAGGGTTTTTTAAAAGAATGGTTATCCTGCTATTGTTGGAGTAACTGTCTCTACTGTCCAGGGAAGAAGGCTTTCAATCAGATTTTGGAGGAGCACTGCTTTGGAGGAGGATTTCAGTGTGTTCAGCGACAATGTGTTGGATGATCACCACCTCACCTCATCCCAAAAGTACTGGATGGAGCACCACCATCATTCCAGAGAATTCCACTGTTCCACTGCTCCACAGCTCAATGCTGAGGGGCTTTTTAGGCATGGTGCCAATGGGTTCATGTTTCTATATATATAATGATAATACTACATATACCCACTGGTGCACATACTCTCACATACGTCCCACAAAAGCACAATCTCTCTCGACCTCTCTCTCCTTATATTTTCCTGTTTCTCTCTCTTTTGGCAGCTTAGTAAAGGTGACTTAAGTGGTGAGGGAGGGGAGGGGGGATTCCGCCACATAATTGGCAGAATTTATAAACCAATTAAAAGTGCATTCTGAAGCGCGTCACTGGAGTTATTCGGCCTCTATTTATATCCGCTCTGATCGGCTCAACTCAAAGACCTCAATCACCACTTCCAACCTCAATCAGCACCACAGCCACATTTTACGCCACTCTCACCCTCGCACACTCCCAATCCAACCCTGCTTCATACATTCCGCTCCTATGTGATAATGAGCACCCGGCTATTAGCAGGATAAACGCTCTGAAATACAGTTTATACTGTGTGAAAACTGAACGCACTGTGCACACATCCAAAATAAAGCCTTTCTAAATGACTTTAAGTGAATTAGCCTCATTCCACAGCTTCTGCTTGTTTGTTGTTTTGCTTGTGTGTGTGTGTGTGTGTGTGTGTGTGTATTTGCTTGTTTGTGCTTTTAGAACATTTTAAGGGACAATAATGACATAATAGTGATAGTGAGAGAGAATTGGTCCTGTGCTCCATTTTCAAGGGTTGCAGTTGACTCCAGGGCATGTGTGTGTGTGTGTGTGTGTGTGTGTGTCTGAGAGTTAATTGCAGGATATTGGTCTTCTGCTGATTAAAGGAAGAGGTGGATGTATCTTCCATGACGTAATCCTCTTTAAGGTGATTTTGATAAGAGCAAATTCCTCAGTTGTAAACTAGTGTGTGTGTGTGTGTGTGTGTGTGTGTTAGTCTGTGTGTCTGTGTGTGTAAGTATTCAACTAAAATCCCAAAATTCTGGTCACGTCACACACACAGTCCATCAGGTAGCTAGGCACATTCATGATAGAATGAGGAACTCTTAGCTGGAAGTAAAGTAAAGTACAGTGACTACTCCTTTACACTGAGAGGGGTCAGCTGAGGTGGTCCAGGCATGTCATAGGCAAACCCCCTGGTTGCATCCCATTAGAGATGTACCGGCACTAGAGGGATTACATCCTTTGACTGGCCTTGGAAAGCCTGGTCGAATTTGCTGGGGACTGAGATTCCTGGGCTTCTGTGCTTGCCCTATTGAACTGGATTAAGTGGATAAGACAATGATGATGATGGTGATATTGGTCCATTCATGTATTCATCATGAAATGATATGCACTATTTGGACGAAAGTGTTGGGACACCTACCCCATTATTATTTATTCTTAAATCAAGGGTTTTAAAAGGGAAGACTGTCTACTAGATTTTGCAGGATGTTGGATGAACAAATCGTAGAAAGTCTAAAAAAAACCCAGACACAGACAAATCTATCTATTTATCTATTTACCTATCTATGCATCTATTTATCTATGTATATTTCCACTGTTGCTCTATAAATCTATCTGTCTGTCTATCTATCTATCTATCTATCTATCTATCTGTCTGTCTGTCTGTCTGTCTTTCTATCTATCTATCTATCTATCTATCTATCTATCTGTCTTTCTATCTATCTATCTATGTCTATTTATCTATCTGTCTTTCTATATATCTATCTATCTATCTATCTATCTATCTATCTATCTGTCTGTCTGTCTGTCTGTCTTTCTATCTATCTATCTATCTATCTATATGTCTTTCGATCTATCAATCTATCTATCTATCTGTTTTTCTATCTATCTATCTATCTATCTCTCTGTCTATTTATCAATCTATCTAGCTGTCTTTCGATCTATATATATATATATATATATATATATATATATATATATATATATATATATATATATATATCTTTCCTTATATCATATATCTTTATCTTTATATATGTCTGTCTGTCTATCTATCTGCCTGTCTATCTGTTTATCTATCTGCTTTTTGGACTTAACTGTGTATCTCTTTCATCATTTTGGACTGTTTAGCTTTTCCTGTTTTTACATGCTCGGCTCATTTGGTTTGGCATTTTTTTGAAAAGAGAAAATAGACACAGACATAAAGGGAAGTTTACTGTGTTTACTTCACACCTCCAGATCTACCAGAAGACTACAGATACGGTGTTATGCTCTGATATTCATGATTCATCACTGGCAGCTCTGTAGGTTCTACTAACTAGAATTTAGATTACTTAGACTAGAACTAGATTAGTTTAGTAAGATTTAACTTTAATAAAGCTGCTTGCTGGTGTGTGTGCCCAGTCCTGGTTGCAGAAAGAAACTCTCTACATGTTTTTATTGCTTCAGACATTTGTTGACATGGAAACAAATGGTAAAACAGATGTACACACACACACAAAGCTGTCAGTGCAGAATGTACAATTGGTAAGAGTTCTGGATGAAACAACAAAACATACTTTTAAAGGGTTGATGTAGGAACTATAATTGACAGACACCTCAGTGTGATCTTAGACAATGTAGCAGACAAATACACATGAGAGACAGAGAGAGAGAGAGAGAGAGAGAGATGTGCTCAAAGGCAATATTTGACTTGGCCAGATGGCCACTGTATGCAGACCATTCAAATCTGTTTCTCCTTTCTTTGCCAACAAGCCACCATGTTGAGGTCTCTCTCTCATTCTGTGTGTGTGTGTGAGAGAGAGTCTGTGTCTTTACTATAACACAGCTTGTCCTAAGTACTGGAATTAAAGTAACACACTGACAATTCTGTGGTAAACATTTTACACATTTTACACTTTATATATTATTATTATTATTATTACATTTGGCTACAATCAAACACAGAATATTGTCGCTGTCCAGTGACAAACATGCATCTTCAAAATAATGACTTTAAAGGCAAAGGCAAACATGTTCTTAATTCTTTATAGACGGTCATGTAAAATAAGTTTATTTATTACAAGTATTTTAGAGCATTTCTATTGGTCTGTTCAACCTTAATTATTGACACAGTGCACAGAAGCAGCTACAGAGTTCAAATCATGAACAAAACTAAAAATGGACAAAAATGGAGATACCTGTTTTTCATTGGACAGCAGCGATATTAACTTTGGTACCTGTTTTTTTCGTGAATATAAAACTAAACTGAAGCAAATGACATTTGCAGTAAATGGACGACCCCCTTTGTATATTGTACTGCATGTGAAATCCCTACACTCCGATGTTTCACTGGGTCACTATTAAGTCTTCATTATAAGCACTGAGATCTCAAATTAGCTTAGAAACACACTGTAAAAATAAAAGGGAACATGAACAACAGGCTTCTTTTAAATCTTACACAACCTTAAGTCTTCCCTTTCCCCTCTCTCTCTCCCCCTCTCTCTGTCTCTCTCTCTCTCTCTCTCTCTCTCTCTCTCTCTCTCTCTCTCTCTCTCTCTCTCTCTCTCTCTCTCTCTCTCTCTCTCTCTCTCTCTCTTTCGGTCTCACTCAGTGTGGTCCGGTTGCATCACTATCCGTTCTCTCTGCATTCAGAAGCTCTGCTTTTTCAGCTGTTCAGTATAAATTCTGCACAAATATCTTTGTCCAGATGGTTTATTATTATAAACAATACACACATACCCACACTGTCAAACACACACACACACACACACACACACACACACACATAGTCGTTGCTCCGTTCTACTGTCTAACTATTCATCCACACACACACACACTGGAAGAGAGAGAGAGGGGTAGAGAGTAAGAGATTGAAAGATGGATGAAAGAAGGACAGATGGCTAGCTGTCACTCATCTTACTCAAATAGAGGGCAATAAAAAAGATATACACACATGTACAGGTAGAGATACACAACAAAACACATTCATATTCAAGCGGAGTGTTGTGGCAGATGTGTCAAAGAAACAAGTGTGTGTGTATGTGTGTGTGGTTTTTAAAGGATACACACCCACTTGTCAAAAGTTCAAAAGGTTTCAAATGACAATCAAAGGACGACCAAGGGGAGCTTTTTCAATGCTGTCAAAAAGTGAGTAACTTTGTTACTTTTGGGTAGAAGACTTTTCCTTTGGGGCAAAACAAACCCAAGAGAGTGAGAGAGAGCTAGGGAGAAAGAGAGAGAGAGGGCGAGAGAGAAAGCATTAGTCATGGTACCAATAGGTTTTTGTGTATGTGCTCCAGAGGGTTCTATTCTATTGGCAGTACTTCTCTACAGGCTCTAGACAAGCTGTATCTGTATCAGAAATAGGTGCACCTTAAAGTAGCTGAATGCATTAATCAGAGGGGGGTGTCCACAAACATTTGGACATATAGTATAGATGTAATAAAGTAAGCTATCTGTAACAGTGAGTACACCACCAGTAGTTCCCTTGTTATTACATGGATTATTAATGTGTAATTACACAGTTATTAGACATTTATTATACAGTGAGAACATCTTGCCTTGCTTTGCCTTCTTGAATCACTGGGAAAACAGTGATCATCAGAACCTTGTCAAAAAACTGCCCAAACCAATCCTTTGTTTCTTCCCCCTGTTAATTCAGTGTTAATCTTGACAGTCAGACTCATGCTTTAGTACCAGCAGCAGCCCTCAAAGACTTTCATTTCATTTTACGGCTCTAGATACACCAGAAAGCAGCAGTGGCTGAAAAAATTATGACTAATTTCCACTCCAGTCTTTTTCTAAATGAAACACCATCATGCAGCTTATGAAACTGCTCTGCCTTTTTTTTCTCCCTTCCTTACTTTTAATTTCCGAGCTTGTGTTGGCCTCAGACTGAAAGGCCAAAGGCTTGTGGAATGGCTCGTTCACAACATCTGTGGCCAAAGTGGTAATTGCAGTGTTACTATTTTGTATCTGTAAAAGCCAGTGTATAAATACAGATGTTCTCCTGTCCTGAGAGTTTAGAGAACTTTAGAACCTCCGAAGTGTAGGAATGAGGGATGTGTTGGGATGCACAGCAACAATTGGGCCAGTATGTTTTTGCAGCAAATTTCTTCTTCTACTTCTTCTGCTTTCTCCAAGGGAGGATGAACCGGTGGCAGTCAGAAGGCATTCAAGAAGAAGGTTGTTTTAATATTACCATATTACTTCACATAATTATTTTGGGAAACTCCAGTAGAAAGTCAGAGAATAACTCCAGCCTCGTAAAAAGGCAGCTGTGTTTGTTTACAGTGTCATAAACTGGCATGTTATCTTTCTGAATTTGATATCAGAAATGTTATATTGAGGTTATGTGATGAGATGTTCAATTATCAGCGGGCTAAGAAAAACATTTCTGCACAGTTTTAGCGAATAACAAGGGAATAACACTGGGGTGGGAACAGAGAGCTTAAATGAGCAAGTGTAATAATAATAATAATAATCATCATCATCATCATCATTATATATATATATATATATATATATATATATATATATATATATATATATATATATATATATATATATATATATATATATAACATGCTTGTTACATTCTTGCCATGTTTTACCTTTAAAAAAGCTTTACAAAGATGCAGCCTCAAGTCTAATGAGACTCAATGTAATTTATTATATTGATCTAATTATACAATAATATATATTGTCAGTAATAGATAAAAAAGATAACCAGTGAATTAAAGGCTGCCTACATATGTCTACATGAATAAGCTTTGAAAACTGTACTTATTAAAGTACCCATTTTCACAAGGTAACATGAGTTGCTCATGTACTCAATGATGTATTTTATAAATGATGCTTCATAACAGTGTTATGAGCTCAAAATTTCATAATGGATGGACCAATAGAAATGCTCCTTGTAAAGTCCTTGTAAACTGTCTTGTACTAAAAGTTAGGAGTTCTGAATATACAAATAAATACATACTATGTAGGTAGTTTTCAAATTAAGCTTTTGACACAAATATGTATTTAATATAAATTAACACAACAAACGATATTCATAACACATAGACTTGTGACTACTTGTGAACATGGGCTATTTGAATCATAACTCAATTGATTTGAATGTAATTGCACTGAGGCCACCCCCGCTCTCTCACCTCTCTCTCTCTCTCTCTCTCTCTCTCTCTCTCTCTCTCTCTCTCTCTCTCTCTGACCTGTGCACACAAGCAGGTAAGTCTGGTGTTAATGAAGCGTGTTCCGAACCGAATGACCCCAATTTCCCCGATTCCATTAGGATACAGCTGCCATTCTAGAGGTGAAGTCATCAACCTGAGACCACCGTCGTCGAGGCTGACGGGGAGTTCCGTTCCCAAGGGAAACCTGACACGGCGCAGGATGAACTTCTGGAGTTCAGGTTGTGGTCAGCAGAGAAACAAATGCAATGTCTGAGTGTCACTCAGTTTCCATAGAGGAGTGCTAAGAACTGAGTAGGACTATTTTGGAATAGTCTTGAATTTATGATGCAGCATATGGCATACATAATACCTCAGAAGACGTAGAATGAGTTTGACTGAGTAGTTGCAGTAGTAGTTGCAATTATAGTGTATGCATGAGACTTTATGGAGACTTTATTGCACACTAAGGTGTATTACTCAGTACCTATATGGATGTCTGCACAAACTGGTGGGGCTATTCTTTGGCCATAGATGTTTGTAATAACACATTTGGTCCAGAGGCTTTTTAAGGGGTGAAGTCAGGTTCCATAACACACTGTAATATTACATATAACTACATATAATATTTATAGAGTGTTATGGCAGGCCATTACAGGCTTCAAGTGAAATTTGAATATCACATCTGAATGGTGAATCATGAACAGAACATTTAGTATAGGCTATTTGGGTTGTTCGGTAGCACACAGATTACTGTAAAATAATAAATTTAAAAATCAGAAAACGTGTGTGGTGTGTCACAGACATTATGATGGGTTATGGCATTATAAGTCAGTAACACTCTTACAAATCAAAGTGATACTAAGGGTCCTTTAAGCAGTGCCATAGAAGAACATGTTTTCCTTCCATAAAGAATATTGTTTGTATAAGAAATCAATGATTTCAGCAGGTACATTGATACATACAGTTTTTTATTATTTTTTACCCAATATTTCTTCCCAATCTGAGATTTACCCAGTCCATTTGTTAATGCTCTCTCCCTATCACATGAAATGATCCCGATACTGGGAGGGAAAAAAGTGATACATACTCTACTGCTCTACTACCCACTGTCTCTTTTCGAACTGCCACCTAAACCTAACCTTAACCTTAATCTTAACCTTACCCTTACCCATAACATAACTATAACCTTAACCTTACCAACAACACTAACCCTAAACCTAACCTTAACCTTAACCAAAACTATAACCATGACCTAAACTTAACCTAACCCTTACCCAATCACTAACCCTAAACCTAATCTTAACCTTAACCTAACCTTCACCTTAAGCTTAACCATAACCATAGCCTAAACTTTACCCAATCACTAACCCTAAGCCTAAACCTTAACCTAACATACACACACATGTTCAGGGAACAGAGATCCCTCAATGCAAAAATACTATGTGCAATACCCCCCCCCCCCCCCCATGTGCAATTAAGAGTCATTTGCTGTAAATAATATTGTTATTGCTTTTTAAATTCTTATTTATACTGTGTATATAGTGTAAATTATTTATCCACATTTTGTAACTGAGTGTCTTGCTATCCCTTTCTGCTGTGACACTGAGAATTTCCCCACTGTGGGACTAATAAAGGATTATCTTATCTTATTATCTTATCTTATCTTAACCTTAACCTTAACCATAACCATAGCCTAAACTTTACCCAATCTCTAACCCTAAACCTAATCTTAACCTTAACCTAACCTTCACCTTAAGCTTAACCATAACCATAGCCTAAACTTTACCCAATCTCTAACCCTAAACCTAATCTTAACCTTAACCTAACCTTAAACTTAACCTTAACCATAACCATAGCCTAAATTTTACCCAAACACTAACCCTAAACCTAACCTTAACCTAAACTTAACTTAATCCTAATCTTAACCATCATGTAAACTGAACCTAACCCTTACCCTAACCAAAACATAAACTTACTCTAATACTGAACCTAACCTTAAACTTAACCTTAACCATAACCTAAATTTAACCTAAGCTATAAATTTAAACTTTAAACATAATATAAATATAATAATATAATATAATATAATATATAATATAATATATATATAATATAATATAAATAAAAAGTTTATATATATATATATATATATATATATATATATATATATATATATATACATACACACACACACACACACACACACATTCTATAACCCAAGGTAACATTTCAACCATCTTTAAAACAATTTGAATTTGAAGTTTCAGAGAAAATCTTGAATATCTAAATGATCAGTTGAAAGTTAAAATCTTTAACATACACTGATTTCTTAGCTGCAAAACATCTACAGAGTGACATTTTCAAATTCTGTTAAATGGGGAAAAAAAAATTACAAGGCTTTCTTTTGACAGTGACAATGTGTTTATAGCTGTTTTGTAGAAGCTGTAGCTACCGGGCGTAAAGCGAAAAAACAGAAAGCAAAAGCGTGCACACACACACACGCACACACACACAATACACACATACAAGCTCGTTCACACATTTTACTCCCCCTTGCTCTCAGCCTCCCTGGAGCTTGTCCCAGAGTTGGCCCCCAGAGGCTTATATCTGGCCCCAGAGTGGTGCTCCTCAGCCAGCCTTGGCTCTCCACCGGCCTCCCCCTGCTGGAGCCGGGGCACGGAGCTCCCTCTGGCAGCGGTGGCGGCCAGGTCCGCGTGAAGCCCCGGTAATTGATGCTTTGCTCTGGGGATATATTTAATCACCACAACAAGGCTCTCCGCGGAGGAAACAACCTTGTAAAGACACACTTGCTAGGCCGGGCCCAGTGCTCCGGAATCAAAGCTATGAAAACAAGAGGAGCTCCGCATTACACCTTCCTCTACAAACACACACACACACACACACAATACACACTTACCCATACACACAATAGCAACTTTTTACACTCTCTCTCTCTCTCTCTCTCACACACACACATGTACACATACAAGACATATCCAGGCCAAAAAAATTCATTACTGCAGCCCTTAACTGGCCAGTTTTAGAGGCCTCTAATTATTAAAGCTTTAGATGTGGTCATGTCGGCAGAAGCAGTAAATCACAGGGAGAAGGGGAGCCAGGCCTAGAGCTGCGAGAAAACTGGAAACAAATGATCGCCCCTCCTCTCCTCTCCACTAGCCTCACTCCTCTATCTTCCTCCTCCTCCCTCATTCAGCCCCCCCGTGTCTCGCTCTGTCGCCCTCTTTTACTCACATCCTCTATATCCCCCATTCATCCCTCCATCTAGTGTCCCCTGCTCTGTCATAACACATGGTGGAATGTGGAGATGGATGGATGTCTGTGTATACAAGTGGCCCCATGATATCTGCTCAGTCGTCCAGCATGTACATCTGTGTGCGTGGCAGTGTGTAAGTGTCCAAACAATTTTAGCCTATTTCAATGCATGCAGTATGTGTGTATGCCAGGATTTACTCTACACAGCAAAAGTTTGCTTTATTTTGAAACTGTCACAGAAGCTACTTTTCAATGAATTACTATACCTCCCAAAAACATAAACGCAAAACTCTAAAAACATAAACTTCCAAAAACAAATTAAAATTGTTAATATATTCTACATCACTCTGGTGTCGCTAAGGTATCTTCCTTGGTATTCATTTAACATTTGTTTTGTTTGTTTGTTTGTTTGTTTGTTTGTTTTTTTACAGAAGTAATATATTGTTTTTAAGATTTTCCAAAGAAAACTGGCAAGATCCAAATGCATCTTTATGTATTAGTGTGCATATTCTGCATTCTGTTTTCTACAGTTTTAATTACTGTAGTTTTAATTCTAATTAATTGAGGTTCACTTTCCTTGAGATGTACCATTTAGACAGAGCAACAGTACTATGTAAAAGTTCTAGACACCTGTGAACATAAGAATTTAAAGTCTGGGCAGTAGGTGTTTATTTGCTCAGTAAAGCACAAATATTACAATAAACAGTAATAATAACACTAAATAATATTATTTAATAATAATAATATTTAATACTTAATAATATTAGTTTGCATCAGTAATTCCTGCATATTTGTGTCGTTGTCACAAAAAATTACAGATTTACAGATTTAAGAGAAAGGGAAAAAAAAATGATTGGTCTATTCACAATGATAATTTATGATAATGTCATATAATTTATCCAAAAGATAAATTATGTACTTTTGATATAGTGTAAAGAACAACTGCCGGATTCACACGTCAAAAAGTGATTGACTGAAGTGTGTTTTGCACGTCAGCTACAATATACACAATATATGAATCCCCAAATGGTATTTTAGTCACACAGTCATGTATGAATTCCTGTTGAGACCACCAGGCTGAGTCTACATGAATCAGTGGGCTGAGTATATTTATATTACAATGTGTGTAAAAGGGTGAATTTTTATGACATCACAAAAACATTGGTTTTTAACAAGTGTTGTTTTTTTTTGTAACTTAGTGCTTATATGACATTTGTGGACTGGATGGTGCATCTCAAAACTTCAGCAATGGACACGTTTCTAAAACTTCCATTTTAAATCAGAAGGAACTGCAGTATGTATCCGTGTAGGACAGTGTCCAGCTGACAGTACCTGGGCTGCCATTAGTGTGTGTGTGTGTGTGTGTGTGTATGCATGTGTGTTTGTTCCTCCCTGTCTAGCCTGTCTGCTTGTAATCTGCCTCTTTAATGTTCCCAGCCAGTAATTGCACTGTATAGCCCCAAGATAGCAATCAAAGGACTCAAAGATGCTGCATAACCCCCTCCCCTCTCTCTTCCCCCACCACAATCACTTTTTTTTTCTTCCGGTACTTACTTTTGTGTTTGGGGCAATGTAACAAAAGCATCTTGGCATCTGTTTCTTAGCGTCCGAGGGGGGGAGAAATCAATTCAAATTGAACTAATGGTAAAATTGATATCTCTTTGAAGACTGGCCCTGATCCTCCTTCCCTCCCTCCTTCCCTCTCTTCCTTCTCCAACCCCCAATCCCACCCGCCCCCCTTTTTTTTCTTCCCCCTTATCTTTTCACAATTACTAGCCCCTCGCTAATGGTCCTTTTAGGTCGGCAGCCAGCTGTATTTGCTGTAATATATTGTCTTCTCTGTTCTGAGATGAAGTCACTTGGAAGTTAAGTCCTTTTCAGAATCACGCTGCTTCAAAAGAGTCAAAAAGTCAACCCAGAGTCACACAAATCCATCTTAACTGCTACACAGAGGCCTGTCTGACTTGTAAGGCCTTCTCTGTTTCGTAGCTCAACTCAGTGGAAGTGCTGTTTTTACTTAGAAAAGTGACACTGCTTTTTCTTTTCCGATGTTGATCCTCACTCAGAAAATGAAATCTCTTGATTTTGTGTTATTACAAACTTCTATTACCAGAGAATAGCCCCACCAGTTTGCACAGAAGTCCCTGTACTTACTGCATAATATGCCTTAGTGTGTAATAAGCCTTGCTGCATTAAGGGGTTTCTACTTGAAACTGGCTGAAACTGAAGTTCTACCAGAACACTCAGGACACATAGGCCAGCAAATCATAAATTTAATCTTGACAGATAATGAGATGGGAACAATGTCAGCATGTTAAACTGTTGATTGTCTTTGGCATAGGCCCCAACATCATGTCTTGCAACATCGGGACTCTTAGAGGGAACTTAGAGGCAGGGAGTGGAGCCTACCCCCGGGCAGTCGTCTGGACCAAACTGGTGGTGGTGAGAAGGAAGGAGGGAAAGACATTGTGACGTCATTTCTGAAGGCAGGAAAAAATGTGTGTAATTAGAGAATAGAATTTGGCACAGGTGGAGGCCAGCGATTGGCTGAGGAAAGGTGTCGCTGCATTAGTGTCTCCTGCTAGAGCTTTCATTTCAGTTCACAGCAGTTGTGGTGTGGCATACCCTTAGTGATGCTTGATATTTCACATATGGACTTTTTAAATGAACTGTAAACAGACCATAGGCTGTTTAAGGTGTTGAGCTGGCTGTTTGTGTTCCTGTTCCTTTCAAATATGCTGCCCTGTATTACTTACCATTCAAAAGCAGTCCAGGCTGAAACACTCCTTATAACTTCAGTACATGATTGGAAGGGGCTAAGCTCCTGTAAGCCAAATAGGTGGATGTACCCACTGATTTTTGTGACATCACATAAATGATATATTCAAGATGTTTCAGGGGGGGGGGTTGTTTGCTCATTTTCTGTTTAGACTAGTAAGTAAAAGCATCAGTTTTTTAGACAAAAAAAGTGAGGAAATCTGTTTACATGGATTATGGTGCATATAGACATACATATGTAATCACATATCACATCCTCCACAGTAGTGAGATTGTGAGATTATAAGAGCTAGAGCGTGAGAGAGAAGGAGAGAGATATTGGGAGAGACCTGCACATCGGCAGATGTTCCATCCATTATCACTACGGCACCTCCTCTAAAAAGACACACACAAACAGCACACCGACATGTAAGCACACACACAGATCAGTGTTACTCAATGCAGGGCTACTCAGGGCTACCATTTGAGTTATTAACTATTTACTTAATGGTGTCCAAAAACAACCATTATTATGAATATGAATGAATGAAAGAACTGATTCAATCATTTGCTTTATATGTATTATAAAACTTTATTGGATAATTCTTTGCAAACTTTGAATAATAGTAAGGTTTCCTTACTAAAAATTAGTGATGTTTCTTATATACCTAATATCATTATATCCTTAACAATTCAAATAGTTCCATTTGTTAGTGTCTATGTAGCAATTATTCATAATTAATAGCAAATAAATGTATTTATAAAATACAAAAAATCTCATTTTAACTAACATTAACTAACATGACAAGGACTTCGCTTGTTAGCTGGAGTTAAATAAATCCCTGGATTTTTGCTTCCAAAATTTTAGGCCAAATTTATTTTAGTTTGTACATTGTAAAATAGCAGTGCCTAGTTTTTGTCACAGGAGTGTCCTGTTCTAGTCTGTACTTGTAGAACTGAAGTATAGAACTTCTTAGCTTTAAGAATTTTATGGAAGATATGATACTAATGCTCAAAAATGAGGAACAATTCCTAGTAAGGATTAGATCAAGGCTCCCACACTGTTCTACTCAGTATAGATTAGAGCAGTGATCCAGCAATACAGGGCACTCTTCAAAATCAAGTGGATTTAAAGGGTGCTCTGAGGATCCTATAGAAGATCGCTTTATGTTCCATAAAGAACAATGAAGGTGAGTGTGAAGGTCCTTTACTTACTCATTTAAGGGTTTGTTATTATTTTTTTTTTTTGGGGGGGGGGGTGGGTGCAAAAGCAAATATGGAACTGCAGATCTGAACACAGAGGAGAAGAAGAAGGGTCAAGGAGACATCGTACTGGTGTGCCTGCTGGGTTGGAGCGTCATCACTGTGGCCTGTAGATATGCAGCTGGTCTCTCTCTCTCTCTCACACACACAGAGAATGGCAACCATTGCACTCAGGTTACCATGACCCTAAAGAAACATTCTGAACAACTAAAACCAACCCCTCCTTCTTCGTTTGACTCGATTTGTCTTACTCTTTCCCCTCCTCTCCTCTTCTCTCCTTTCCTCTCCGCTTCTCTCCTGTTCTCCTCCAGGCCGAATGCTCACCCACGCTCCAAGCTCACTGTGTAATTACTCCGTTGGGTCACCAGCCAATAGCTTGTCCCTTGTAACAGGACAGCAGTCAGCGGCTGCTAATTTACGACCCGTGGTTTCAGAGTTGGAATAATATTTGGGTTCATTTTAGACCAGGGTTCATCATCAGCTCTACCTGAGGATCAAGACATTGATATTCCAGGCATGATACCACTTTGGTACCAGACTTTATATGGTCAGTGACCACGAGACAGAGAGAGAGAGAGAGAGAGAGAGAGAGAGAGAGAGAGAGAGAGTACAAAGTTGGGGCAGTGGGGAAAGAAGAAAATATTTTAGAAGAGGGCAAAGGTGATGCCACAGAAGAACCAGTAATAGGTTCTTCACACATACTGTACTCTCATACTGTATCTCTATTAAAAACATGGTATTGCAGGTTTAAAGATTTAAAGGTTCTTTGCCATGTTTAAGGTTCTTCACACTCACATCACTTTTTTAAAATAAATAAATAGTTCTTTATGGGTACAAAGATAGTTCTTCTATAGCTCTTCTTATGGCTCTAAAAACCCTTTGTAGCATCTTTATTTTTAGGAGTGTGAGTAGCCAGTTTTGGCCTATACATAGTTAATCAAGCAGGTTTACTGGAGTAAAGGCAACTGTAGCTAAAAAAGTAATGGACCTTTATGGCCAGTGAGGAAACCTCAGGACTTTGAAGAAGGCCTAATGATTTCTGAGAATGAAAACACAGTGCAGAGTCAGTTGATTTCTTTTTGATAAAATAATAATGTATGTGTGTATTCAAAATCATAAAGTATTGTACTAATAGACTCATTTGAAATTTTGTAAACAAAAGGGTTAAAATTTTAAACACCCAATGGAAAACTGCCCAATCAGAATTAGAGGTATCTAAGTAGATATAGCCCATTGGCTAGACCTTCAGAAGCTGGACTGAAGGGCCTTACATGTTGAGTTACAAGCATGACACATGAGTCATGAAGAATAGAATATCATAGTCCCACATTCAGCATGTGACTGACTGTAAATATGAGTAGTAGTCTAAAAATGCAGCTGTGTAAGCATTTGAGAGAATTTAGTTTTTTTATTGGTCCTTTTATTATAAACACAGCTTTATACTTTGACCCAATTTAAAGAACAACTGCAAGACGTCAATGCCAAGTGACAAATACATAGTTTTTGTGTGGCAGTGATGAATATTAATATTGTTAATCATTTCAATGTGTTGACAAGCTTTTAATATGCAATCCTAACCTAAACCAGCCAAATCATATTCATTTACTAAATTCATAAAATATACTATTAAAATAAGTGTGGTGCTGAGTCCAGGCATAGCCAGTTAGCTCTGGTCAAACTTCAGGCCTAATCCACTACCTTGCTTTTAGCCATGTGAGTGGCTTTGGGCCACTGTTATGGGTAAAATTATATCATACAGTGCCACATAGGCAAATGTGATTGCAAATGTGTGAAACGTGATGGTTTAGAAATGCAGATTGCAGTAAGCTACGTTTTAGCAACACTAGCCTTATAGCTAAAGTGTGAAACCTAAAGAACTGTGGATGCCCAACATTTCTTGTCTGGGACAATGTCTAAATCCAGTCTTTGACTGTCTTGCTCCTCTCCTCCTCTTCACTGCTTTTTATCAGAGGTGTATCTCCTCTCTGCAGTCCCACATGCACGATCTGAAGTGGACCGTTTTCAATACAGACGTCCAGACTGGCTGAAGAAGCCATAGAAAAGGCATTGATTGTTGAACATTAAGCTCGAGTGTGTGATAAGAGAGCTGTACTCTAATCTCACACTGTCCCATTTCACACCACACCAGATGGAGATTTTCTTTTTATCTGTAAAAGACAAAAAAAAATCTCTTTAAAAATTAATACATTATTAACACAGTGGCCAGAGAGTGCTTAGTGATCCTGCATAAATCAGGCCTGCTCTTCCTCCCCCAGCTCAACAACTCACTCAGTCCACTAATGACTTTTAACATATGCTTTTTAATCTCGTCCAGCCCTTCTTCCTTCTCTCTCTCTCTCTCTCTCTCTCTCTCTCTCTCTCTCTCTCTCTCAATCTATTTTTAGCATATTTGAATGTTAGGTAGAGTGTGTGCTGCACAGCTCCAGGGGCCTGGGCTTGTGGGTTTGATCCTTGCTCCGGTCACTGTCTGTGAGGAGTTCTGTCTCCCCGCGTTCTCCTTGTTTTTCCTCTGGATACTTACAGTTTCTTCCTACCTCCAAAACAAAATGTCCCAGAGGTGGATTGGCTGTGCTAAACTGCCCCTAGGTGTGAGTGAATGAGTGTGTGACTGTGTGACTGGCACCCTGTCCAGGGTGTACTCCTGTCTTGCGCCCAGTGTCCCTGTGTACTAGCTGGACTCACCACAACCCTGATCAGGAGATGTAGTTGTATGGTAATTATGTATATGGCTCATTAATGGTTAATTTGTAGTTCTTTTAGAGTGAGTTATTGCTCCTTTACAGTCATCATATCAGTTGATTTGATCTGTCTATTCGCAGTCGAAAGTTTGGACACACCTCTTCAAAGACTTTATAGTGTCGATGTCGAGGTGAAAGAAATATACAGCAAGCAAGAAAGCGTTAAACGCATCAAAACAAGTACCTTATGTGGTTCATCCTTCACCTTAGTCTCTTCCGTGCTGCGATGTGGCTTTACACACTTCTCTCAAGCAGATTTATGAGGATTAGCTTTTCCAAAAAGTTTGAAGAAAATGGCATTACAGGAGATTCATCATGAACCTTATACAGAATATGAATATGAATGTGAAAAAATTTAAATTTAAAAATGAAAAGCATGAAATGTCTGTTTTTAGTTTAGTTAGTCCATGGTTTGGACCAGGTAGCTGCTTCTGTACACTGTGTAAATAAATGTGGATGAATGGACCAATAGAAATGTTCTACATGGAATAAACTCTTATTCTACATTGCCTTTCATTCAGAGGTAAGACCATTTTTGCCTTCCTCTGTAAAGTAATTCTTTTGGGGATCCATGTTTTTCATTGGACAGCGACAGTATGCTGATCACTGGTTGGCTACTGGAAAATAAGGAGTTTCATAAAATCATCAGACACTTTTTCAAAACATTTCTCATTTTGTATGTATAGTGTTAATTAACAGTTATAGATCTGTCTATAGTTTAGAGTCTAGAGTTTTGTTCATATTTTATTTTCAGTGTATCATATTTGCCTTTTAAAATATACTAAAGTTTATATTATTTAAAAGTATAAAACATTTAATTATATTATCATTATTATTATTATTATTATTATTATTAAATAATAACTTTAGAATTATATAAAAGTTATACTTTTATAATTATTTATATATATATATATATATATATATATATATATATATATATATATATATATATATATATATATATTATAAGATAAGATAAGATAAGATAGTCCTTTATTAGTCCCGCAGTGGGGAAATTCACAGTGTGACAGCAGAAAGGGATAGCAAGACACTCAGTTACAAAAATTTAGATAAATAATTTACACTATATACACAATATAAATAAGAATTAAAAAAGCAATAAACAATATTATTTACAGCAAAAGACTCTTAATTGCACATGGGGGGGGGGGGTATTGCACATAGTATTCCCTGAACATGAACATGTGTGTGTAGTTAAGTGTGTGTGTATGTGGTCCGCTGGGAGCAGTGTTGGTTGTGTAGTCTGACGGCAGCAGGAAGGAAGGACCTGTGATACCGCTCCTTCACACACTTGGGGTGAAGCCGCCTGTCGCTAAAGGAGCTGCCCAGTGCTGCCAGAGTCTCATGCATGGGGTGGGAGCTGTTCTCCAGCATGGATGCCAGCTTGGTTGTCATCCTCCTGTCTCCCACCACCTGCACTGGGTCTAGGAAGCACCCCAGGACAGAGCCGGCCCTCTTTATGAGTTTGTCCAGTCTCTTCTTATTATCTTCTTATTCTTCTTATTATAATTAATAACTCTCTCTCTCTCGCTCTCTGTGAGTGGGTTGGCTGCTAACAGTGTAAGGGCAAGCACCGTCAGGCTCCCAGAAGTAACCAGTAAATTACATAGCACTACATTCAGTGTAGAGACAGGAGTAAAGAGTCTTCCCAGCCCTGATAACATCAAAACATCAACTGAGGAGACGAGGGCGAGACCTCCACCCCGGAGACAAGTGCATGTGTGTGAGTGTGTGTGTGTGTGTGTGTGTGTGCATGCGCACGCATTGGGGGTGTTAAGCTTGAACCCAAGTACCAAGCATCTGTTTTCATTGTCAACATCCTCTGTGATAAGATCAGGTGGGGTTGGGGGGTGTGTATTGCTGTGTCAGGTAACTGCTTCACCTGTGTATTTACTGCGAGTGCAGGATTTAGAGATGGCTGGCTGAGATTTAGAGGGGTGAGAGCTGATAAGATGAACAATAGTTTAGTGCAGGCTGTGGGACAAGGGGAAGAGATAGGGCTAACGGCCTCCAGCCCAGCGCATGCACACACACACACACACACACACACACACACACACACACACACATTCACATAGACATCAGTCTTCCTCGTGCCTAGACGTCTTTGCCATCAATTAGCAAACGAGTGTGAGTGTGTGATTGTCTCTGAGTCGGAGCGGACGGGCTTTAATAAGAACAATAAGCAGGGCAGGGAGGGCCGCTCAGATACCTTTATTGCCTATTGTTCTGAGCCTGAGGCTGGAGAAGAGCTTTGTCTCCGGATGAATTGAATAAAGGCTAGAATTACTCATATGGGGTAGAAACAGGCCGCATACAATGAGATACAAGCTGCTCTTTTGTATAATTCTGCCCAAAAGCTGCTCGGTGTATCATTCAATGATAAGCCTACACATACACACACACTGTGAATTATTACCATACGCCCCCCCCCACACACACTCCCACTCACAGCATTTTAGGTAAAACAGGGAAATTATCTTTTTCAACAGTAAATTTTAATGTTTAAAAGTAGTTCAAAAATATATATAATTAAAAAAAGCATACGCATAACTGTAGACTACACATATCATCACTAGTGTTAAAAAACCCTCATGCTTCCAAATGGAAAAAGAAAACACCTTTAAAAAATAGTTCAACTGTATATGCTAATGTTGCTAATATTAAATAGAAGCTAGCAGTCACCAATTAGCATGATGTAACATAATGTTGATTTCCAGACTGTTTGTGCTCAAGCATAGAAAGAGAGGAGGGCCTAACATCATCTTCAGCTGACTTACATTTGAATATTTATCTATCAATAATACAGGATTGACCATATTTTTTTATTTTATTAATGCTATTAAAACTATTCTAAACCATTTTCTGGAAAAGAACATCCCAGATTTTTACTCCTTTGCAGAATTACAGAATTTAAGAATAAATAAACTTTCAATGGACATCAACATGAAAAGTGTTTATGAAAGTAATTTTGGAGCATTTCTATTGGTCTATTTTCATGACAATTCATGAAATTTTGACAATGCAAGATTCAAATTAGGTCAAAAGGTTAAAAAAAGACATTTTTGGCCAATACAAAATCACTATTTTTGATTTCTTAGGTAAGTCCTAACTCTCAAAAGACCAAATTGATGTTATGAAATACAGAGAACAAGACATTTATGTTTGATTAGCAACAGAAACAGTGTCTACGTCTCAATAATTAAAAAAATAATAATATATTAAAAATACATATATATATATATATATATATATATATATATATATATGTATATATATATATATATATATATATATATATATATATATATGTGTGTGTATATATATATATATATATATATATATATATATATATGTGTGTGTATATATATATATATATATATATATATATATATATGCAATTGTATGTTTTTAAAGGGACAGTACATAAAAATAGATTAAAAAAGAAAACAGAAATAATCATGGGCAAGATTATGTCAAATATACATTTAGAATGTCAGTTGTACATTTATTACATTTATTACATTTATTTACTAATACATTTATTTATTTATCTGTGGTCGGTGTGGCGCAACAGCTAACACCACTACCTGCCAGTGAGCTACCACATCACGTGGGAGACTGTGGTTCGATTCCTGGTCTGGGGGACTATGCTGTGCTACACCAATAGGAGTCCTTGGGCAAGACTCCTAACACTACATAGGCCCACCTCTATAATATGAGTAATCTTGTAAGTCGCTCTGGATAAAGGCGTCAGCTAAATACCATAAATGTATTTATGGATTCATTATTATTATTATTATTATTATTATTATTCAATATATGTTTTATTTATTCGTTTATTTTAATGTATACATATTAATTTTAATACATAAATAAATAATAATAACAATAATAATAATAATAATAATAATAATAATAATAAACAATACTATATATAAATATATATATATATATATATATATATATATAGAGAGAGAGAGAGAGAGAGATTAAAAAACTCCATAAAACTAGTGTTTTGTTATAACTGCATCAACATATAGTGACACAACTGCATAAACTGACTGTTGTGATAATCAGTGATGACGTTGTTTGGCTTATGTTAAAGTATAGTATCACTTTAATGTTAAACATGTTTTTGTAATGGATTATCTGTAAAAAAACAACCCAACAAAATATGTTTACAAAGACGTCAGAAATTACAACTGGATTTAGCTTAGTTTAATCCTGCGCAAGTGCAGGGCAGATACGTATCTTCCTTTCTTGGTAAGAGGATGTGTTTAAATCAACCAGAGAATAATTATTTAGATAAAAAAAAAAAGCTGGACCACGATCTTAATCTGCTGTTCCAATCTACACACGCGTCTTAGTCCGATTAAATCCGGCATATCCTCACATATTCCATCTGCTTAAAGGCACATGCCAAGAAAATACACATTTCCTTCAGGGAGGGGAAAACAAAAGCATTAAAGGCTAAACGTGTGTAGTGTTAGTGTAGGTGTTTACTAACCCACTTAGACTGAAGCGCTAACTCCCGTCTGGCAAACACTGAAGGGGCAAAAAGGGACCAAACAACATTGCATTCCAAAAGTTCCTTGACCTAAATACACACACATAAACACACACACACATTTCACACACACACACACACACACACACATTCACACACAGTCACACAAAGCTCATTATCAAGGCCATGAGTTTATGTGCAATCAGCTTGTATATTGCTTGGATGTGTTCTGAAAACCACAGTAGAGAATCTAGAGCTCGAAATGACAGATGAATTAATCAAGCAGATGATAAACGGATGACATCATCACTCCTCCATTACGCACCGACTGGGCCCAGCAGACAGCTCGCTCACTCTCTCTCTCTCTCCCTTACTTTGTTTTCCTATGTGTACTTAATTGCTGATGTCCTAGTCACTGTTATTGTTCAACAGGCTTTTGAGGCTTTTTGTGGTAACCACATCACAAGCACCCTCTCTCTCTCACTGTTTGTCTGTCTGTCTGTTTGTCTGTCTTACCTGTGGCAAGTTGCCTTTCCTCACCTCAAAGATGAAAGTGGAAGATGGATGTCAGACGGACTGAGAGAATTCTCAAATTATTCCAGTGTGTCGTATTAATACATGAACCTGTATTTTCTTATGTGTGTACTCACACCGATCAGCCACACCATTAATACCACCTCCTTGTCCATTAGATCAGCTCCACTGACCATATAGGAGCACGGTGTAGTTCAGTAATCCCAGGCTGTGGTCCATCTGTTACTCTGCATACTTTGTTAGCCTCCATATACCCTGTTCTTCAATTGTCAGAACCGCCATTATTTAGGCGGTGGGTCTTTCTTAGCACTGCAGTGACACTGATATGGTGGTGGTGTTAGTAGTGGTTAGTAGTGTGTCGCGATGGTATGAGTGGATCAGACACAGCAGCAGTGCTGCTGGAGTTCTTAAACACCTCAGAGTCACTGCTGGACTGAAAATAGTCCACCAACCAGTGGGCAGCATATTATGATCATTATGACCACTCATGAAGGATTAGAGTGGGGTGAGTGACTACTATTCAAATAATGTCCCATAATTTCTGCACTTCATCCAATTAAACATGATTAATGACTGTTTGCAAATCGAAAAGCATATTGTGTATCACAATAACAATATTTATTATGATATGATAAAATAATGCCATGTTGCCCACCCCTAGACTAGAGAATGACCAACACAGGCTGTGCAGCAACAGATGAGCTTCTGTTTCTGACTTTACATCAACAAACTGGAAAAGCTAGGTAGGAGAGTCTAATAGAGTGGACAATGAGTGGACACTCCAGTGTTTAAACACTCCAGCAGCACTGCTGTGTCTGATCTACTTGTACAAAAACAACACACACTACTAACACACACCACCACCATGTCAGTGCCACTGCAGTGCTGAAAATGACCCACCACCCAAATACTACCTGCTCTGTGGTGGTCAGTCTTGTGGGATCCTGACCATTGAAGAGAACAGGGTGAAAGAAGACTAACAGAGTTTGCAGAGAAACAGATGGACTACAGTCTGGAATTATAGAACTACAAAGTGCTCCCACATGGGAGATGGAGCTGATATAATAAACAGTAAGTGTAGAAACAGTGAGTTACCATATATTGAGTGTATGGACTGGAGAGGGAATTCTCTCAGTCCGTCAGTCCGTCATACATGTTTACAGCATGTATTTCCAAAAAGTGAGCACTTATCATGCTATGGACATTTAAAGGAGCTCTAAAGGTGCTGCCAATTTTTTAATGAGTACCATAATATAATAAACTTAACTCTGAAAGTTTAGCTTTTACACCAATACACCAATAAAAATGGCCCAAATGTTAAAAAAAGTTAAGAATAAGTGTTAGTGTCTATTAAGGTGTATAGACTAATAAACTGGACAAAAAGAAACAGGCTAAACTGTCTTTGTGAATGTACTTTAATTAATTGTACATTAAGGTTAAGGTTAAGGATGTACTTCCTATTTCCCATGAAGTTGTTTGTTCCTGTAAACCAGTTAATAGTCCATGTAACTGAAGTGACATGTAATATTAATAAAGGTGTTTACATGTGTCATTATTTCATTGAATTATTTTTGATCATGTGTTCTAGAAATTCTCAACTCTAGAAATTCTTAAGGTTTGAATGTGGGCCTACACTGCAAATCCTACCTACACAGCGTAAGTATTAGTTACATAATGGTTGCAAAATAATTTACAGTATTTACTGTATAATAAGTATGATAATAATAGGTATAATATATCATTTAATGCTATTGTCTAAATGCTAATTGTGAATGTTCATCCTAGTTCACATGTGGTTTAAAAGTCCAGTTTGTACAAGGCAGTTTAGTAGCCTAAAGTGACACCACACTGTTGGCCCATATGCTGTACATACACTCATTCTCACACCCACTCTCGCAAGAACGCACTGAGACGTCTGGTATTTCACATTTGACAACATACTTACTCCTGCTGACATATGTACTAAGAGGTATTAAGCTGGGACTTAAGCAGTGTCGAGCATGATCCGCGAATGTCTCACTCTCTCTGTCTGCCTATTTATGACCGCAGACATGTCCTGTCAGTGGCCATTTCACGGTCAAGCTTTATTTCATTTCTCACAGTGTGGACATACTGTTACAACATACTAATATCGCTGCATAAATCTGTTCTGTCCCAGCAATGGCCTGCTCTGAGGGCCGCTTGTTTTAGCCTGTGATTTTAATGAGGGTGACAAATTGGATATGTGCAACTGGCAGCCAGCACTGCGGCCTCATACAGCCAGCCATTGTGGTTTAGATGAAGGAAGAAGGAGAAATGAAGAGGGAGAAATGTGACTGGAAGGCTGTAAGAGATTTCTACAATCATGTCAGCAAATATTATTTGCTATCAGCTTACATTTTATGCCTAGCACTATTATTGAGCTGTCTCGGTTTAGTATGCGTGTGCTACTATATGTGCTAATTCACTGTCTCTTTACTAAAAAGCATGTAACTAGTTTTGTGTTTCATAGCAGCTGTTGCAGTATATCATTTCTTATTCTTTTTTTTTCTTTCACACATAATCTTTAATATTTCACTGCTGTCAAATCAAAATCCTGAATCCTTTTTTTCTAATTTTCTACTATTTGTGAGCATTTCAGAAAAATGTTCCACAAATTACAAAGGTGATTCAAACTTACTTCATAATTCCAAAACTGAGGTTGTGATAAGAGTTTAGATCAGGAATGGACTAGTATGGAATACAAGTATTGAGAATATTGAGAATTTGTGTCCATTTATATTTGGTCAGCTTTAAAAAACATAATACTGTCATTTACAAAGTCTTCATTATTGGATGAATGTTTTGTTTATCCACATAAGCTTGTATTGTACTGCTGGTAGTCCATAGTAAATATCTTTCCTATAGAGTTAAGGTGTATTTATCAAAATATGCCCCATAAGAGCAATACATGCAGTATATATATATATATATATATATATATAGAGAGAGAGAGAGAGAGAGAGAGAGAGAGGTACACTAACAAACAAAAGTCATGTCATAAGTCATGTCCAGAAATTGCAGAATTCAGTAGGAAAACCTTAGGATCTTCTTAGGATTCACAGCAAAGCTATTCTGAAGTGGCTTTTTAAGATGACAGCCCTGATTTGTCATTCTTTAGTGGCGAAATATGAGGAAATTCATAAAATATGAACATTTACCTCCTAACCTCAACAAGCATGAAGGGTCATTCTTGCATAATTTTGTTCCCTTTCAAAAGGAAATAGCAATCTTTTACACCACATGAGTGCTGTTGCACGCACAAACACATAAACACACAAACACACACACACACACACACACAGAAACACAAATGCCTAAACATGTCCATCCAAATAATCATGCACACAAACTCATGTTAGTCTCACTGTCCTTCTAAGGACTTCCATTGATTCCTGTAGTACTGTGGCCAAATAGCCTATAAACTTAACTGTAGTAACTACAGCCTGTAGTAACTACACCCCGATCTGTATTTTTTAAGTGCAAACCAAAATGCACTTGTGTAAAAATAAATCATGGTCATTTTGAGGACATTTGGTCCTTACAAGGTTAGTAACACAAGTATTCCAGTACACACACACACACACACACACACACATTCACTTACCCACAGGAAGTGTCAGTTAAAATCTGTCATAATTGCCCCTGAAATATGTTGCCATATTTTGTACCTTACATCAAGTTGCATCAGTACAGAAGATTTTATATTTCAAAAGCAAAATCATGAAACATCCTCAACACTTGTGAAACACTGGTGTTGTCATACGTACACTGTTTCACCGTTGAAGCACTGAACTCTGCATGACCCACTAAAAGAAATTAACATTGACTCGTACATGGTGTTCTTCTGAGTTGTGGATAAAACTCAAAACGTCTCTCAGATCTTGCAGATTATTTAGCCACCATTACCTCTAATGTTCAATTACAGAGGTAGCGGCATTTTTTCAAATGATGCTATTTCATATAACTCAATGATAACCTTCCCCTTTTCAGCTTTCAACTTGTAGCATTGTGTGCTGGTCAGTACTAGGAAGAGAGAATTAGAAATGAGTAATTTGGGAAGTAAATTTATTAAAAATAAATAAATAATAAAAAATAGAGGTAATGCAGAAAGGCTTATTACACACTAAGGCGTAATATTCAGTAACTACAGGGACTGTAGTTCTGCACAAACTGGTGGGGCTATTCTTTAGTAATAGAAGTTTTGAATAGGCTGTTTAAGGGGTTAATTAAAACATTATTTTTGCAATAAATAAATGCTGTCCATTGAAATTTTGTCCATTTTTACTTTTCACCATGGTTTAAACCCGGTAGCTGCTTCTGTATACCGTGTAAATGATAATTCTGGATGAACAGGCCAACAGAAATGCTCTAAATTACTCAGAGTAAACTTTCATTTTACATGAATTAATATTTAAAGTTAAGAATATTTTTGCCTTCCCCTGTAAATACATGTAGATACATGTTTTTATTTGGACAGTGACTATTTATGCATACACAGAAAGGCTTATTACACACTAAGGTGTATAAGTCAGTAACTAAAGGACTTCTGCACAAACTAGTGGGCCTATTCTCTGGTTAGTAACACTTTTGGGGGTTAACTAAAACAGTATTTTTGCAAATATATATGACATACTAAAACATACTGGATATATACTGGATATAAACACACAACCAGTGTGTGCCAGGTACCAGCATTTAAAAAGTACAGTAAATGTGAGAGCCAAAACAGGAAGACTGTCAGTGTGTATACTGTGTAGAACATCACAACGCCCTCAGGTAATCTACTTATCCCACCTCAAGAGCCTCTTAAATAAATCCCCATCAGAGAGCGAGCGCGAGAGAGAGGGAAGAAGACTGCAGAGCAATAAAAAGACTGTCATCCGTGTCCTGGGTGCGCTGCTTTGTTCCTGTTTCTAGTTATCATTAGTGGGCGTTTGAGTGTTTTAAACACCCCACTGGGTCCCGAGCCCAATTACCATCCCCAGTCTTACTGAAGGTATCCAAATGCCAAATGTCACACATCCCCTGTGCTCTCTTGCGCTACAGCCTCTCTCTCCTGCTCACATACTGTAATTAGTACCTCTGGGATGGGTGTGTGTGTGTGTGTGTGTGTGTGTGTGTGTGTGCATCTGAGAGCTTGTTTTTGTACATTTTCAGGACATTTTCCTGACACTTACCTGGGTTTATAGGACAAGCACAGAGAAAACTACAAAGTTAGGACAAACACAGCGGCCCTCACTTTGTGTAGTGCTTCACGTTTTATTTGTGGGTCATTCCTTCTTTTCGGTCACTCGTTTTAGGGTTAGGCTTAGGTTTAGGGCTGGGCTTTAGAACATTATTATAACATACACACATGACACCTACACACAGTCCTGTACAACCATCTCTGCAGGGCAAACACTGTAATACTGTAGCTAAATAATACTATGTCCACACCCTAAACATAACCTTAACTTTAGCCTCGGGAATAAAATCAACCTTAGGAAATAATTGAGCTTCATGGTCCCCATTAGAAGCAAACCATGCACACACACACACACACACACACACACATACACACCTTCTGATCAATTCTTCATTCATAACTCTTTGATGTTTGACATACATGGCAGCAGCACTGCCCATGTCATGCCCCCGTGTTCCCCATGTGGAGCCGAAGATGGACGAGAATAAATGAGTGACGTTAAAAAACATAAAAGAACAGAGGAGCAATCAGGAGCTTTCTGGGTTCAGAGATCAAGCCTGCAGGAGAAAAAGAGAAGAGCCCTGAATACATTTCTCTCTCTCTCTCTCTCTTTCTCTCTCTCTCTCTCTCTCTCTCTCTCTCTCTCTCTTCCCTCCCCTCTCTTTCTCTCTGTCACTTAAAGAATGCTTTCGCGCTCTGGATTAATTAAAGTCCAAACATTAAATATTGATTGATGCATTATCAGTGCGTCCCAGTCGCTTCCACGCAGATTGATTCCCCGCCGTGATTTATTGTCATATTTGCAGAGTCATTTCACTTGATAACAAAGAGAAATTACTGCCTACACCCCCCCACCCTACCCCACCATTCTTCCCTTAAACCTGCACACCCCACTTACCTTTACTTCTTATAGCGTCTGCAGGTCTCTCTCATTCTCTCTCTCTCTCTCTCTCATTTGTTTGCTGTAAGATATGTCTGCATGTCCGCACACAGCCTCCGTGAATCATTATTCAAATTGGAATGATAAACCGACCCATGACTAATGATCAATGTTTTCTTACTTCTGCTGATTTCCTTTTTTTCTAGTTTTACTTTAATAGAACTTTGCCTGCAGTGCTGGGATATGAAGTTCACATTAAAATGATTCATTTTAATTTTTTAACTAATGATTTTATTTCTCTCTTTTGCTGTGTTACATTCAAAAACAATCAAAATCTTTAAAAAATTATAGTCATAAAAAGGGGTTATTTGGTTCAAATAGGTAGGTAATTCAAATGGTTCTTTGAGTTTTAGCCATAATTGAACATAGAACCAGTTCCATTACTAAAGAGTCCCTGAAGAACACAAGGTGCAGCTGCACACATCCCTTTACACTATATTAAAAAGATCACCGTTTCCTAACTTTACTGACCTTTCTTTTTTCTCCCTAACCCTATTTTGATAGATTTGATAGACTTTTCAATTTCTATTTTTGTTTCTAATGTCACTCTTTAGTTGTATTAAATCAATTATTTAATCACAATCTTCTACTTCTACTCTCCGTTTGTTCTTCTCTGCTTTCCTTCAAAAGAGCCTTGCCCTGTACTACATGGGTAGGAATTTCACCTCATATTAAAAAAAAAATTACACATGCATGGAGGGATGCATGGAGTATCTTTCTTGTGAGTTGATCATAAGCATCAGGCCAGAGTGGCCTTGTTAAAGTGTGCTGGGGAAGTTTTGATTAAATGTGGATTTATGGCTCCCTCATAGCATGGTTCTGAACCCCACTAATTTGTGGGGCAGTACTCAGATTTATAGCCAGCTGAGTCCATCTCCTCATATTATCATTTATATAATGATATATTTACAACCCTCACCATCATTTCTTCCTCTCTGTATCTCTCTATTTCTCTCCATCTCTCTCTCTCTCACTCTTTCTCTCTCTCTTTCTTTTTCCTAGTAGAATGCATTACTGCATTGTGATACACTGATCTGGGTGTGGTGATTTAACTAAGCCAGTACTGGAATGTCTGGGAAATTGACTGTAATGATAGTGAATATACTATGCACCCATTTTTGACTCTCCCTCCCACTTGTTTTTTCTTCTCACTGATGGCATATGGGACATGTATCACACACGTGGCATTAAGCAATTTTGACCTTTCATCAGATTCTCAACTCTTTGGCGGTTTGCAAACTGTCAGCTCCCATTCAGCTCAGAGCATGAGGGCAAATTTTACCAGCCCACGCTTTAACACATCTCCGAATGAGAAGGAGCTGAGCAGAGGCTTTATGGATTGCATGTGGCGTGAGAAGCCTTTTGCTCTGCTGTTCCAATCCAATTACAATCTCTCCCAATAATCTCTGCCCTATTTTTAAACTCGTCATTGTGCGACTTAGGCTCTTCTTCCCCCCCCCTCCCCTATTTTTCCCTTTGCTGTTTTTCTTTGAAATTTACAAACACTTTGTAATTTCATTTGCTTGCATTATGCCCTTGACAAACATTCAACTATGTGTCCTGTATTTTTAGAGTGCCACTGTTCAGCTGAGCTATTATTTTCAAGGGGACATTTTGGGTCAAATGAAATTAAATGACTAATGTCAATTGGATTTGGTGACATTGAATTATGAGGGTTTCCTAATTTGGACAGTTATTTTTGGTTTTGCTAAAGGAGAGTTTGTGAATGTACGTGTGTGTTTAAAAGAAAACTGCATGTCTGTATATTGAAACACTGAGCTGAATGTTACAGCCATTGTTATAGCCATTTCATTAAAATACAGTATGTTGCATGTATTAAAAGTCCATGCGTGCTTGTGTGTCCCAGACAGCTGTTCCCTGTCACTACACAGCCCCTGATTAAATAAGACAGGTCTAGTCTCGTAGTGTTATCACATTACTCTTATTGTGTTATGCAGTGCTGTATAGCTTATCCCAACACCAACTGCACTGGACCTTGATCCAATCATCCAAATGGCCTGACCTCTCCTTCCAGGGCCATGCATAGCAGAGCTGGCCGTCAGCAGAGCCCACAGCACTACTATTATCAGCAGTGGAGACTGCTGCATTTGACCTGTTCTTTCAGTGTGTGCTATAAGAAATTGCATTATGTAATGCAATAGGTATGAAATTATGGTGAAGTTCAATGGAATGATCGAGGGCACTATTACACACGTTAGAAGTCAAGAGCCCCATCATCATGAATCTCCAGACTTCTACTCCGAGACCTAACAAGAGCTTCATTCTTTTTTAATAGCCTTGGAACTGATAAATCCCTTTTGTCATTATCAATACAATCAATCTTTTGGGCTTCAAAGGTTATAAGTAATAGGCCTTACATTGCGTAATTGAATAATTAATACGTTAACCTTATTAAGAAATGAATGGAAGGGCAAATTTGCTTTGCCTTTCTAAACCTGCCACTAATGACCAATGAGAACTCTCAAGGTAATTATATTCATCATAATTAGTGCATAGTAATGAGCGATTAGCATGCTGGAGTGGATAAAAAAGAAGTGCTTCATTCCTAATTGCTGAACATGAACTCCGACTCATAACCTCCATTGTCTTTAATTGGCTGTAATTGGCTCCGCTTATGTGAGTGATTAATTTCATTAATCTGCACTAAATCTTTCAGATTGTTCTTTCTTTTGTGATTTGATTTTGTGAAAAGAGTTTGATAGCAGTCCATGATTTGAATCCCTGAACCCTTTGAGTTTCACCAAAGCCGTAATCCGCTTCCTTTTTTTACCCCCTGAAATATTTGGAAATTTCATATTTTCATGTTTCAATTTCATAATATGGTGTGATCTACAAAAGATCAGTGCAAAATGAATGATTTATGGAATCTAAACAAGTAAACAAACAAGCAAACAAATAAAGAACCATATAGATTAAGCAAAATGTTGCCACAATTAATGTTAGAATTTGTTGGTCCCCATTAAGTAAGTAAAACAGCGCACACACACTCCTTCCATGTCTTGTGAAATTTCAACAAAATATGGTTTATATCTATGAGGAGAAGTTAAAGTAAAATAGACTGTATATGAAGCTCTTAGGGCGACATATGGACCTCGCTGGTGGTCATCCTCTTTCCGGAATTAGCTTAAACCCATCTAAACCCATTCAGGATGGGGAGAAAAGCAGAAAACTGTCTCTGCTCTCTCTTTGTCTCGGTCTCTCTCTGTCTGTGCTGTATCAGGTTCAGCCTTTTCTGATCAATTCATCGATTGCTGATGAAACAGCAGGCTGATCAATAGGCTCTTAATGGGAGTTTGCAGCCCAATCAGGAGCTCTTTAAATCAAGAGGAACTCTTCAATGGAGTATCTGCTTGCTATCGTGTTTGTCACATTATATTCATCCATGCACCAGACTGCTATTATTTTGTGGCCAGTACATTCAGGACTGATTGCAATTTGTGCTAATATTGATGACTGATTCTGGCTCAAGCTGATGAAGCTTGTTGTGGTGTAGCTCATGTTTTCTTTTCCCCCAAAACACTAAATATATGGTGTTCACCAGAGAATACTTTCTTGTCATCAAAAACGCCAGCAAAGCTTTTAGACGTTAAGACGATATCATTCCGTTCCTTGTAATTTCAGCCAGACAGTTAAGGTCCCCTCCTACCTGTCTCGAAGCTTTTCACTGGAATTGGTTCTGCTTGGCATTACTTGCCTCCATTACCATTATTTGCCACCATGGCCTAGTTTTACTGTAGGTGTGTGTAAGTGTGTGTATCGGAGCTGAAGATAGGGAGCAGCCCCATTGATTAGGATGATAATGAGGAGGTTAATGGAAGGAAAAGATAGGGAAGAGATCACACCTGGGATAATTACAGCACATTCTCACCAGGGGTCTACAGCCAGAACCCCCATATGGGTTCATACACATGCTGCTTGGGAGCATTTCAAGCCTTTAAATACAGGTTACCTTGTGTGCGAGCGTATGCGTGTGCTGTTCTGTGACTGTGTAGGTGTTTTAAGCTAGATAACGGTAATTTGCACATGGACATTCAAAGGACAGTTTAGTTAAGAGTAGAATTAGAGCCTTGTGAGTGTGTGTCCATCTACATGATTACACTAAGCAACACTGCTGTGTTTATTTCTGAGGGTTGCTAATACATCCAACTAAAAGGCCTAGTTCTAGAAGACATGCTAGAGCATACTTTTAACCTTCAATTTGATTGTATGCATCCTCGGTTGACCTTTGTGGAAAATGCAGTAAAACAATGTTTCTTAAGTTCTGCTCCAGTGTGATGATGTTCAAGGGATGTTTTAGTAAAAAAAAAAAGGTAGCTGAAGTAGAGTAAGAAGTAGACTATAATTAGCCTACACTAGGTAGGTCAAACTGGATTCCTTCTAGGCAACAGCTCCGCAGAGATTGGTGTGTTCCCTCTTCTAACACTCTGAATTCTATTCACAAAGTTTAATTTGCTGATGAAATAAATTCAAATGTGTTTAATGAGAAGAAATAATGAAGTCTGCAGTGCTGTGGTCCAGAGTGGTGAACGTAGTGGTCCACCTAGCCAGGCTGGTCCACTTAGGCTCACATAAGTCACTTTCCCACATACACCTTTATCCAGGTATTTACTGGTTACGTAAAAATGTGGACAATTCCTGGGATATTACCAGGATGGTGCATCCTAACCAAAGATCATGTGCTGAGGATATGTTGACTGAAAAGTTCATGGAGTATGAACAAGCTTATCTAGGTCAAATAACCTATATGTCCAAAAGTTAATGGACACCCCATCTAATGAATGCTTTCTGCTATTTTATGTTGCACCCACTGCTGATACACAGCTTGTCTAGTCCCTGTAGAGAAGTATGAACATGGACATAAACATGAACCTATTGGCACCATGCCTAATGCCAGGTGTAGGCTCCAGTGAAACTGTGTTCTCTGAGGATGAGTTAGGGTGGTGATCATCCAACATCCTGACCTCACTAATGGTTTTGTTGCTGAATGCAATCAAATGCTCATAGCAGTGCTCCATAATCTAGTAGCAAGCCTTCCTTGGAAAATAAAGACATTTACTCAAATAAAAGCAGGATAAACTCATTTTCAATACCCTTGATTTTGTAAGAAACAATAAATGAGCAGGTGTCCCAATACTTTGGTCCATATGGTGTAGTTTTACATGGACACTAGGCTAAGATTAGGCTAATTTCTTTTAAAGGGGGGTCCTTTAGGGAGTAAGGTATGGTGCTTGTGGTTATTATATTATACATATGATATAATTGCAGCTGCTATTTACCACAAATGACAACAAGAGCCTGGTAAAGGAAATGTAGCTCAAAAAACCTAAAGTGCTACCTAGCTTGCCACTATTACCATGTGAAGAGGCTAACATTAAAATAACTACGCTGTACTCAATACTACAGCTTACACTGGAGAATTTCAGGGAAGACCCGCTTGCCAAGGGGGGGCACCATGGTCACCTCACCAGAATGAACCCGGTTTGATGCTACTGGGCTTCACAGAGCGCATGCTTCAAATAAGGCCTCAAGAAGTTGTGTGATTGCTGTGCTGCAGTTAGCATCACCTGCAGATAGTGTACTAAACTTAGGATCATGATTGGAAAATGACGCGAACCTAGCTAGCAATAGGCTAACCATCATGGATATATATGTAAATGGTTCTGCAGAGCCCCTTGTTCTGGACCCTGGCCTGCCAACTAGCACCAGAAAGGGTGATTTCTTCCACAGAGTGTTACTGTTCTTGTGTTTTGGTCTACAATGTTCTTCAAGGATCTTCTTAGCCTTTCTTTCCATGTTTAGCATTTAGCACCGTTGCCAAGCTTTGAATGAGGCTGATTTGGATGGCACCCCCAATGGGATGTTTGTGAAGTGTGTGTGTGTGTGTATGTGTGTGTGTTTAGCCTCTCTGGGCCACACTTGGCTGTGACTTGGGGGAGACACAGCAAGTGCCAGGCTTCTTACTGTGAATATCAACAAGAGAGGTCTGAGGGGGAGTGAGTGAGGAAAAGATAGGGAGGGGCAACCCATGCTGGAGGAAGCCATAAAAAACAGCAAACCACTCTAAAAAGAAGCCAGCGTGGTCAGTCTTGACAGAGTGACCATGTATGCATTCACCTGTATTCCTAAACGCATATCACTCAACATTCCTGTGAGCACACTTATTGCTCAGCATGCATTAAAACACACACCTGACTGGCATTATTTAGGCATGTGAGGGAGACAGGAAGAGAAGTGTGTGTGTGTGTGTGTGTGTGTGTGTGTAATTGTGACGCCACAGCTGCCACACAGCGAATCACTCTGCGTTACTCACAAAGCATGTGTTTCAAGAGTGCTACTGGAGCAGTTCTATTTTTGAACACGCATGGATCCGATTCAAAACTGACTCCGGATCAGGATTCTGAGAGGATTTTGTAAGAGTAAAGGTGAGGATTATAAAAAAAATGTCAGAGTGACCGTCCACAAGATTACATCAAGCAACACTGCCGTCATTTCAAGGACTGCTAATCTATAAAACTGAGTTAGTGAGGGTTAGCGTATTTAGCATCTTTAGCATCATTAGCATTTTGGTGGTTTGCTCTACAGTGCTCATCAAGGGTGTTCTTAACCTTTCTGTCTATGTTTAGCACAAATGGCTAGCTTTCATTTTTAGATAGAACCCATGAGAAAACAATATTACCTGAGACGGTTCTTTATGGAACAATATTTGTAAATATTTGAGGCGTATTCATCATATTTCATACCAGCTGAAAAGGTTTCTTCCTCAGACCAAACATTCAGCCCGAGAACTAACTGAGAAACTTTATTAGCAGTGCTATGGTTGAACATGAGCATGTATCTAAATCATTCAAAACTGACTCTGGATCAGGGTTTTAAGAGAGTTTTGTGAGTAAAGGAGAGGAATAAATTGACCATCCACAAGATTACATCAAGCAACATTGGCGTCTTCTCAAGGACTGCTAATCTTTTATGTCCATTTATCTGGAACAGTGCTATTTTTAATGCTAGGTGTAAGTGTTTAAAATCATGGCTCCAATTCAAAAATATTTCCAGATCAACATTCTTAGAGGATTTTCTGAGTAGAGGTGAGGATTCAAAGCGAAGTATCCACAGGATTACATCAAACAACACTGGTATCTTCTCACAGACTGCTAATCTATTACAACTAGCATCCGAAAGAGAGTGTTGTTAGCGTTTTAGCATCATTAGCATTTTTGTGCATTTTTCGTCTACAGTGCTCATCAAGTATCTTCTTACCATTTCTTTCTATGTTTAGCACAATTAGCAAGCTTTCATTTTCAGAGTGAACCCATAAGAAAAAAGAAAACAACTATGGTGCCCTGAAATGAGGGAGGCTGTGTAAAAAGGGTCAATTCGACATGGTGAGTAGCCACACGTTCTCTAGAGAACCTTTCAATGGATTCTTTCTAGAACCAGATTTGTAAATGAGGCGTAAGAGTGTGACGGATCTTTCCTAGAGTGTTTTACACAAGGTATGAATTTAATACCGACGAAAAGGTCAATCCGAGAACTACCTGAGAAACTTTATTATTGAGCTGGAGCAGTGCTACTTTTTTGAACACGCATGGATCCGATTCAACAGGATTCTGAGAGGATTTTGTAAGAGTAAAGGTGAGGATTAAAAAAATTAAGTAACTGTCAGAGTGACCGTCCACAAGATTACAACAAGCAACACTGGCGTCATTTCAAGGACTGCTAATCTATAAAACTAGCATTAGAGAGTTTGTGTTTTTAGCGTTTTCAGCATTTTTAGCATCATTAGCACGTTTGTGTTTTGCTCGGCAGTGGGTAGCTCATCAAGGGTCTTCTTACCCTTCCCGCCATTTATTTCTAGAGTGAACCCACACGCATATGGAAATATAGCAATTAGCTACTAGTTTGATGCATTTTTAATTTCATATATGAACGCATGGAGAGGGCTTAATAGTTGTGAGAGAAACTGAGAGAAAAAGCCACAGTTCACCGTTTAACCACACAGTAGCCACACGTTCTCTAGAGAACCTTTCAGTGGATTCTTTCTAGAACCAGATTTGTAAATGAGGCGTAAGAGTGTGACGGATCTTTCCTAGAGTGTTTTACACAAGGTATCAATTTTATATCAACGGAATGGTCAATCCGAGAACTACCTGAGAAACTTTATTAGTAGTAAAGGTGAGGATTAAAAAAAAAAAAAAAATGTCAGAGTGACCGTCCACAAGATTACATCAAGCAACACTGGCGTCATTTCAAGGACTGCTAATCTATAAAACTACCATTAGAGAGTTTGTGTTTTTAGCATTTTTAGCTTTTTTAGCATCATTAGCACGTTTGTATTTTGCTTGGCAGTGGGTAGCTCATCAAGGGTCTTCTTACCCTTTCCTCCATTTATTTCTAGAGTGAACCCACACGCATATATATATTAGCTAATTGTGGAAGTTATTAGCTAATAGTTTGATGTTAAGCTAATAGTTATTAGCTAATAGTTTGATGTATTTTATATATGAACGCATGGGGAGGGCTTGATATTTGTGAGAGAAACTGAGAGAAATGGCCGCAGTTCACTGTTAAGCTACACAGTAGGGATGTGTTCCTTTTTCTAAGAGCCACTTCTCTGGAGAACCTTTCAATGGATGGTTCTTCTTAGAACCATATTTGTAAATGAGATGTAAGTGAGTCTGCAGACTGTTCTGCAGGGACATGTGGGCACATTCATACCAGCTAAAGGAGTTTCTTCCTAAAACTAAAATCCAATCCAAGAACTAATTGAGAATTTTCATGATTAAGCTATTATACAATTGTATTATTTCAGCTTCAGCTGCTGTTATTCTTCCTTTCCCTCTCATTCTGTGTGTGGGTGTATGTATGTGTGTGTGAGAGAGAGCTTTACACCGCTGTGTGTGTGTGTGTGTGTGTGTGTGTGTGTGTGTGTGTGTGTGTGTGTGTGAATGAGACAGCGCATGCAGCTTTCTCAAACGCAGCTCCACATATCTTTCCTTCCTCTTTTCTCCCTCCAGACAGTGGCGGATTCAAAACCGCCAAAACACCACATCCACCTAATGTGTGTTATTGCTTGTTTTAAAGAACAAACACATACAAAAAGCTTGGACTGGATGCATTTCCCTGCAGATTTTGGGGTGTGGAATGGGTGTGAATGGGACATGTAAATATTTGAAAGCGTTCGTTGGATATCTCTCTCTCCCCAGCTTTGAGTGTGTGGTAGGGTTGCAAAAAAACTGTAGCGTCTCGTCAAATTCAGCAACTATTCCAGCAATGCACAGGAAATATTTTAGCAGGTCAAGTATAACACCCTCATATCATCACACACACATACACACATACCAGGGTTGGCAAGCTGAAGAAATATTTTACACCCTAAAATGGAGAGAGAAATAAGAATAGGCCTTTTTTTTTATGAAACTGTGTCTACGTCTACGTCACTGGATGCATATGACTGATGTGCTGTTTGGCTGGTTTGCTGGTATTTCCACTCTTCCACTGATTTATAGCTGTTGTGGTTTGCTTCCCGGCTTTATTGTCTGTTGCTCTGCACTTATTGTACTGTATGTAGTCTTGTACTCGGCTCTTAACATTCTTTCGATTCCTAAGGCCCTGTGACTGACAGAGGGCCTAAATATGTATTAATTGAGATTTTTTAAGGATTAATTGAGAATTGGAGGAGTTGTGGGGTCCCAAATCCCTGGAAGCACCCCTGGCTCATAAAACCGTAAGAGCCTGTATGTGTACCCCCACTTAAACCTCACATTATTAGAATTACTGTATGTAACTCACATATTAGCTTCATAACATTAATGAATATTTAATAAACTAGGGATTATGGGTTTTTAGGGGGTTAGTAATGACATGGCTACATTATGTAATTTCATATTGCATTGATTACATAAAGTTGCATTACAGAATGAAATATTGTCTGTATTTATTACAGTTAATTACCTTTAATTGTGTCTGCTGTTATTCTGTGTAAAATGTAGCACCATCATTTTTTTAAACTCAATAAATACCAGTGATGACGAAAAAATTATAATCTCTTAAAAAATATGACTTGAATTTGTCTTGCTCAAATTGCTGCACATTGTTGCTGTAATGCAAAATCTCCATTTTGATGTTTTTGACTTTTTGACATAATGACATTATGTGAATCTGGCATTTACATTCAGTCTGAGGTGATGAATGGACTGACAGCATGACCCTAGGACAGCATAACCTTATCACTGCCATGCCAAAACCTTGTGTCTCCATTTTTCATTCTTTTGGCCAAATGTGAATCTGGTTCTTTACATTGTGTCACAATTTGATGAGTAATGGTCCAATAGAAATGCTCCAAAATTACCTGGAATACAATCTTTGTATACTGTATATTGTTGACAGTATAAAAGTTGACAATTGTTTTTCCCTTCTTCTGTAAAGTTGCCGTCTTGGACATATGAGGTTTTTTCGTGACAGTGATGAAATGCAAGTAGTAAACACATAATACACCAATTTACATAATATATCAACACAACACAAAGTGGTTCAAACTGTTCTAATATTTTATTCCAAGTTAAATAGTTGTTTTGATGATTTTATATAATATTAATATAATGTGATTATTATAATAACACCAGAACTGCCTCATATAGAATCATCAGTAGCACTCCTGCATTTACAGTCCACCAAAACTGAATTATCAACAGATGATAAATGTAAGTTTTGAATTATGTAAATCTTTAACATGAACTAAACCTATATTTCAGATTCACCAGGCTTAGTGATTTCCATAAAATACACATAACTCCTATAAGTCAGCTGAACCTGAATGTTACTCAATGGTCCAAAGAAGTGCAGGGCTCAGAGCTTAGAGCTTTTTTGCAGGTTGCAGTTGATTTGGGTTAGCATTTTTGAGTTTTGTGTGGAACGGTCAGATCTACATGTTCCAAAACATTTCCTGGGCTTAAACACCCCCAAATGAATGCATAGCACCCTCCTCCTCCCCCACACTCTCTCTCTCTCTCTCTCTCTCTCTCTCTCTCTCTCTCTCTCTCTCTCTCTTGCTCTCTTTCTTTATATGTGCTCATCTCTCTCTGCAGACCCAGGGGACGGATCAATACTTCCCACAAGGCTATGTGCTGTCTCGTCCCTCTGTTGCTTCATGGAAGCCAAATATCAAAAGCAGTAACGCGTGTTAGAGAATGACATAGAGGGGTGTGTGTGTGTGTGTGTGTGAGTGTATCCCTGTGTTTGTTTTACTTACTTTGTGGGGAACAATTAACATAACATTGTAAGGACATTTGTTGGACTTTTGTATTAATGCATTAATTTATTTGTTTATTTGTTTGTTTGATTGTTTGTTTGTTTGTTTGTTTAAGGAAAAGCAAAAACCAGGTCGGTGGTGGGTTGAAGTGTGAGCGCAGCAGTATTTCAGTATCTACATAAGACATCTACATGAAGACATAGTTTAGGGACCCCACAAAGATAGTAATAAATGTGTGCATTTGAGCATGTGCACTCTGTCTGGGAGCAATTCTGAAATACAAGGGGATTTACGGTGCTAGTTCCGTTTTAATTGACTGACTGATTGATTGATTAGTTTGTTGAATTACTTAAAGAGCAACGATGTTTATTTTAACGATTCAAACTAAAAGCCTGAAAAACAGTGTAAAGGATTTCCTTTTGGTAACTTTGTAAACCCCACAAAGAGAGTGATATGTCAGCATGTTTGTGTGTGTGTGTGTGTGTGTGTGTGTGTTACCCTTCCCTGACAAATACCTCCTGCTCTGTGTCCTTAGAAATAGCCCACCAGATGTGTTTGAACTCCAGTGAGTTATTTATGGTGGGTGAGGAGCATCTTTACGTGGGCCTTTTCTTTTTTCTTTCTTTTTTTTTCTCGCTCGTCTCTTTCTCACTCTGCGCTGTTTTGTTCACTGTGTGTGGCTGGCTCTTTGTTAAGCCTCCTAGGCCCTTTCTTTTCCCTTTCTATATACTACCGTGGTTCCAGTAATCACCGTATTTGTGTAATGCGCCTAGATGACTGGGGACATTGCGTTGCGGGTACAGTACATTTAAAGCATAATTTTAAGTTTTTCTTTTCCCCGGCTCTTGCAAATACATAAACACGGTCATTGTTTTTTGATGCCTATGATTTCTTCAAGATGTTTTCGGGCCTGCTTTTAAGCCTCCTTCCGTGCTCGGATTCTAAGTGAAGTGTATCGACATAATTTCTCTCACTCGCTGCCGCGGCTAACAAACGGAGGAGCTGCTGGCTACTCCAAATATCATCCGTCAATGTCATAAAAGAGCGACGTGGATTAGCTTCAAAAGATGCCAGATGTCATTTTTAGCGCCTTGGAGAACCACTTTATCCCTCACTTTAAGTTAAGCATGAGTGTACTTCATCAAAACCCAATCACGAGAACCTCATGTGTATACAGCGATAGTATCCAGAGACAAACGGCACACTGAAAAGAAACCGTCACAGTTTTTAAGGCGGACGGTTGCAGGAGTGAACTTTCTGGATAGGGCCGGCCTGTACTGGAGTCCTTTATAGGAGTTTGGAGGTAAAATTGAGGTGGCAAAAACTTTCTGCTTCTGGCTGTGAAAAGTTATTTGGCAAAACCAAATGTAGGCCTAAGTTTTGTTTGTATATGTAAATGACCTCAGTTGTGACTGGCTGCCCTGTTCCTTATAACCTAATAACTTTGGAACATTAATGCACAGGGCTGAACTGCCATAGGCTGAAATGGGGGGAATATGGAAATACGTCGTTTTTTGTGACATCACAAAAACAGCGAATTGCAAACAGGCCATTTTTGCAGGATACTTTTCCTACATGGGCTTTGCAAGCTTGGGAAATGATCGGTATGATTTTCCATGATATGGACCCTTTAATAAAAAGTCTGCAGGACCTTTCTAATGTTTAAAGAACCTAGACATACCATAAATATTCGGTATAACTTAAGGATTTTTCTCAAGACCCATATACTATAGCCAAGAAGGCATGAGGATCCAGTGTGGATAATTTCTTTTTAATAGACATTCATGATATGAATATTATTCTTGAGAATAACAACATTAACAGACATTGCACTGGTGGTCTATGCAAGCACCTCAACACCTTATATATCATATACTGTAATACTTAGCTAGCTATCAGTTTACCATTGCAAGTAAATGGTCACAAGGTGCAAACTACAAGCTGGGCTTCTGCTTACCACCACTACACACACACACGAAGAAGAGCAAGAGCAAGTACGAGAGAGAACGAGAGAGAGAATTCCGTCCGTCCAAGCACATCCTCCTGTTATTACTTGTAACTTGACCCTGAGAGGCAAAGAAGTCCTTCCTTTGCAAAAGCAAGAATATACTTACAGTAAAGAGTGGACAATGAAGGCCCATCCTCTTCCTTGCCTGTTTATACCTCTTTGTGGAAGACGTTCACTCACTCTAATGCTTTAGGGCTTGAGAGATCTAAAGAGAAGTGCAGCATAGTGGTACGTTACTACTTTTTTTTTTACACTGTAGAGTCTTCAAAATAAGCTCCCTAAAGGAATTCTTTGAAGCCAAGCAAATGCATTTTAGCTCCTTGTGGAATCTTTCATTTGCAGCGTTTTTTAAGAAACTATCCAGTAAAAGGTTCTTTATGGGGATTAAAAGTGATTCTATAAAAATGTAGAAAGAAATGTAGGAAGATACATGCTTAAAGAGGTGGCTCTTCAGGGATTCTGTAGTAAAGAATATATATATAAAACTGTCGCTGTCCAGTAGAAACCTTGTATCTCCATTTTTTTGGTTTTTACTTTTTGACATAATGCAAATCTGGCAGTTGTTCTTTACATTGTTTCAGAATTTCATGATAAACGGACCAATAGAAATGCTCCAAAATGACTTTTGGCACAAAATCTTTTTCCATTCAATTTCATTAAAAATTAAGAAACGTTTTTTTTTCTTTTCCTGTAAACTTGCCATTTTGAAGATACAAGGTTTTCACATTGTTTAAATGGTTCTCCTCCATAATGAACAAACTGTGTGTGTTCTGAAGGAACCCAGTAATTCCATATAGCACCTAAAAGTGGTTCATCATTGCATAAGTCAGCTTATTCAGTCCTTTATAGAGCTGTTTTCTCTAAGACTGTAGCTTTTGAGGGTGCAAGCCAGCAGTGACCATCGGTTTATCATTCTGGCCTCGTTTCTAGTGGACCTTCCCAAACACACAGCCACAAATCTTCCTCACTTCATACAGCGAGCTGTTGTTTTGTTTGTCTGCTCTGAAAATCAGTTTTTTCTCTGTAAACACCACGGGAGACCGGTAAACACATAGGTTTGTGCGTGGCACGCTCACACACTCCAACTAGAGCATACTGAGAGAGCAAGAGAGAGACTAGGAGAGAGCGAGAGATGTAGACAGATGACCCTCTCACACTTCGGTGGCACGTTTTTTTTTTTGTGTCTGAGCTCCTGCAAACTGTTTGCTTGCTCTCTTTGACTCAGGCCAGCTCCAGCTGAGAGAATGCAAAAACAAACACGCCTCGCTGATAACGAGTGATGCAGCAGGGATTGTGTCACAACCACAATAAGACCGACAGAATGTGGTAAAGTGCTGTGTGTGTGTGTGTGTGTGTGTGTGTGTGTGTGTGTGTGTGTGTTTGTTGGGTGGGGTGGGGTGGGGGGGTTGGTATAAGCACTGGAGGACAATAGCTCCACTCTGATCTCTTAATTAATGGAGAGCTTTCTCTGCCAGGCCAGGTACTGCATTTTAATGCTGCATCTCTCTCTCTCTTTTCTCTTTCACTCTCTCTTTCTGTCTCTCGCTCACTCTTACACATACACACATGGCCTGTGCCAAAAAGCACCTTGTTTTATAATAGAATAGTTATTTAAATGTAAAGATTGATTATGGCTGCCAAAAATACCATGTTTTTTATTACTGCATTTTTCATAAAATGCCTGTTTTTATTATTACTGTTTTATTTTTCTGAAATATATCTCTTATGACTTTTCTTATTTTTACAGAACATCACGAGAAAAATAATACAACTGTAAAACTTCAGGATGAAGAGCTCAAACTTCTGATCCACACTTGAGGGAAATTCATTGTTAGTGTCAAAAGGTTTGAGGGAAGCCAGTTAACAAGTAGAAAATACAGCCATCAGCAGCTGGTCGATGATCTGTGTCATCTGTTTATGGCAGATGGTCACTGCAGAGCCAGCGGCCACCACTGACCATCACAGCTGCGGTGAAGCAAAGTGTACCTTTCAGTACACTTCCAGCATGAATTCTGGGAGCTTTACCAGCTGACCTCTCTCGAATGCATCGATATCCAAGGCTCGTCCCGACTGAACCTATTTTTATAAATCCACAAGCACCTCTGTTTGCCTCTGCCTCTTTATTTCCCTGTCATATTCAAAGACAAGCTTTCTCTCTAAAGTGCTGGCCCCCTACACAGCACTTGTCAATTTATAATCAATGTATTGATCGGCATGCAGTCCCTTTATCTCTTTCTCTCTCTCTTTCTTTTTTCTTTCTCTCTCCCTGTTTTATCTTCCCACATGGGTGCAAGTCACTGTGATAACGATACAAACCTGCGAATAAACACTGTTGGAGAGTGCTGTGATGAGAGGCACCACCTTCACTTCCCTTAAAAACCCTTTCACTGTTTACACAATGCAGGACTCCAAACACATCCCCCACCACACACACACACACACACACTATGCATCGTAACTCCTGAGTTCCTGCCCTTTCAGGCTTTAGAGTGAGATCCAAACTGTTTGGGATTCGCAGCACAGTGTGTGTGTGTGTGTGTGTGGAGGGTGGGAGCAACATGTTGCATGCAAAGAGACACAATGTGTATGTGTGTGTGAGAGAGCGAGAGAGACACATGTATCTGCAATATATATATATATATATATATATATATATATACAAACTATATAGATAAGTAGGTAGATATAGATGGTAG